>NC_068937.1:100806932-101106932 GCF_016801865.2 Culex pipiens pallens | reverse complement strand
TTACAAATTTCTCATGAATTCCTTAAAAATAGAAACCAAGCAAAATTTTCACCAAGTTTTAAGCTTATATTTTTATTATGTTGTATAAAATAAGTGTTGTATTCACTTACCATCACTGTGATATCATCCGATAAGTCATCATCATCTACAACGGTCTCAGGACACAGAATTTTCACCAAAGTGAACCTTTTGCTGCAAATAAACATTTGGAATTTACTGGTAATTTAATATAAAATTCTTAATTTCGGCTATAAACTGAAAAAAGGAACGTAAATAAATGTAATTATAATGAGGAAAGAAGAAATATCAATAATGCTACTTACCAAGCTTGCATTAATTTAACAATTACTTTTGGCAACACACTTTCACTGCATTTGATTCTATTTATACAACGTACTCCGAATCCTGAAAAAAATATTTTGAGTTTAACTTACCAGTCGTATTGCAACAAAACATTCAAGATAATAATTATCTTCTATTATATATTTTATATATTTTTATTTTTTGATATTTTACTTCATCTTTTTTTTATGTTGGCATGTGTACGCATTTCTATGTATTTTATAATTGATGATTCTGAAAAAAAATTAATGTTTCATTAAGATTTTATCCGTCGTAAGCGTGAAGCTTTTAAATGATTCAGTTTTCTAATAAGAATCACATTAGATAAATTATTGTGCAAAAATAAACCCACACTTACTTGGATTAACCAACATTTTGTTAAATTTGCCCGGGCTGCTCCATCCGTTAAGAGTTGGCCCGCATCTCCCTTCTACTGCCCTCTCTTTCCATCAAACATTCTTATAACGTGTTCAGCTCACTCGCATTAGAGGTCCTCATGGCGAAGGTCGTCCTGTTGCTCTTCATAGTTTATCACCTGCAAAGAAATCATCAACAAACCTACTCACCAATTCAACCTCCCCAGTTGCGACACTTTGATTTGCCACTTCAACATTAGCCAAATAGTGTAATTTTCACCTTTCACATCCTTTCACTTCATAATTAACAACACAAACTCAACAAATCGACCGCTCTCGTTCGGATCCTGACTTCAAATGACAGACGTAAACAAACCCAAGTTCATCTTTTAAATATTCAACCAATTGTTAATTATATTCAACCAAAATAATTCTTGATTTTTCTAAAACAAAAGCTAACAGTCGAGCACGTTCATTCGAGTTCGGGAAATCTGTTAACTTTTTGCCTCTAGCATTTTCAACAAACAGGTTAGTAAATTAATACTAAATTTTAGTTGTTTTAACGGAATATTGGCAGTAACAAGTACGTTTTTGTTACAATTTACGAAAGTAAAATCAACAATTTTAATTGTTAAAATTTCTGGGCACAGTCTCTCCGTGTAGCATCGTTTTAAAATATTCTGATTTTCTCGTCAAAAAAATCTCCTTTACAAAACGAATCACTGGTGGTGGACTGGTGTAAAATGCATTTTGAAACACTTTTTCATTTAAATGTTGACACCATAGCTTGTAGGGGAAATATACCTTTTCTAATCAAACACCTATCTTCGTCATATGGAGAGTTTGAAGCTCGATAAAAGCTCCAAAAATACTACGAAGGCTATAAACTTAACAGCAACAGCAACGCCTCGAGTAAGCACGCAAATTTATGCCATTTACTGGCCAAAAAGATCAAATTTAATGCACTTTTGATCATAATTTCTATTTTGCGAGACCATTTCTCATCATTTTGGTGGCACACACATCCACACGCAAGATGAGAGCTCAACTGCTTAACGAAAGTCGCCACCAATATCTTTTCACTTGCGCTAACGTTTTCAAAGCGCTTAAGATACGAAATTGCTTCCAACTACCGGCAACATGTTCTTTTGAACATTAGTTAGTCGTTCACTTGAATAATAATCCCGAATCATGCAAATAATCAGCAAGCGCCATAAAAAAAAACAAACGCACCAAGTCTTTTGACGTTTGACTTTTGACGACCCATTCCAATCGAAGGCTGAAGGAAACCGAGCGAGAAGCGAAGGCAAAAAAAGAACAAAGGGATGCCACCAACACCACCAGCAGCGCCTGTTGGAGTGAGCCAGTGAATTTTCTCTATAAATGCTACTTTTCGTGAGTGTTCGCTCAAAATTTCATCAATTTTGGCAGCACTAAGCAGACCCAAAAGAGCGCTGGAAGAAAAAAAAAAGAACTAAGCTGAAAATAGGAAAATGGGCGTGGCCCAATGCATTTTCGACTGATTAGAATACATTTGGGAAATATTTTTTTTAAATGCTTGTAAAACGAATAGAATAGCTGTTTTTAAAAGTGAAAATAAACAGAAATGGTCACATAAAGTTGCTCTACTCGTTGATGTTCTTGGTTTAAGTAAATTTCAGGGAACACTCCAGATTATCCAGCATCATTCAAACACGACCGCTTATTAGGCTTAAAATGGGCATGTTTCCCCTAATATCAATTTCAATTTTATTTTATTTTAATTTTCCGACCAGAGTCGAAAGACATAAACTTCAACAAATATTTGCAACATCCTAACAGGCATTTTAAAGTGATTTTTTTTTAGGAAAATGTTCAGTTTTTTTCAATCTTAAAATTCTGGTGGCTGAGATACAACTTTATAAAATTAAAAAAAAATAATAAATGAGTTTTCTCAGAGTCATTTTATCTATTTTCAACTCGTGATACCTTGGAAACTATTTATATAATATTTATACTATTTTTTATTAAATAATGAAGCTTTTGTGAAATTTTCTGTGCTTCTCTATAAAAATAATTTTGAAATTCAAAAATCTTACCCAACATTCAAAAAACTTCAAAATAAGTGTTTTTAGCACTTTCAAAATGTAACTCTGGAATCTAAAAGTTCAAATTTATTTTATAGTATAGAGCAGAAAATTTCACAGTTGTTTCATTTTTTCGCATTGAAAATTCAAAAATGAGGTTTAATTAGAAGACACTGAGAAAAACTTATTTTTCACAAAATATAAACATTAAAAGTACATCAGGATGTATTTCAGCAACCAGCAGTCTGATCAGCTAAATTTAAAAAAAATGTTTCTGTTTTTCAAAAATGCCTACAACTTGAATACGGTGCAATTTATCAAAAAGAAGAATATTTGTTTATTGCAAATTAAGATTTAATTATGCATCTTTAATATAAATAATGATTTTTTTCATTTTTCCAAAAACCTTTTTTTTATGAATTGATAACTGGGTAATTCTCCGCCAACTCACACAGCAGTTGCCCCGACCCCTCTTCGATTTGCGTGAAACTTTGTCCTAAGGGGTAACTTTTGTCCCTGATCACGAATCCGAGGTCCGTTTTTTTGATATCTCGTGACGGAGGGGCGGTACGACCCCTTCCATTTTTTAACATGCGAAAAAAGAGGTGTTTTTCAATAATTTGCAGCCTGAAACGGTGATGAGATAGAAATTTTGTGTCAAAGGGACTTTTATGTAAAATTAGACGCCCGATTTGATGGCGTACTCAGAATTCCGAAAAAACGTATTTTTCATCGAAAAAAAAACTAAAAAAGTTTTAAAAATTCTCCCATTTTCCGTTACTCGACTGTAAAAAAAATTGGAACATGTCATTTTATGGGAAATTTAATGTACTTTTCGAATCTACATTGAAAAAGTTGGTCGTCATCGATCATGGCCGTTCATGGTCACCCGCGACAGACACGGACGACGAAACAAAGAGAAACGCAAAAAGTAACTTTTTCAAAACTTTTTTTCGTAAAATCGCGATAACTCGTGATGTTTATAAGCAAAACCCTTATGTCTATATATCAAAAATTTTATAATTGTCTGCTCTACAACTTTGTAGAACATTATTACATTCTAAAAAATAACCCTAATAATTTAGAAAAAACACGAAATTTTAAAATGAAAAATTTTGTTCTAAATGAAAAAATGACCCTTCTGAGTCAATGTAGATTCGAAAAGTACATTAAATTTCCCATAAAATGACATGTTCCAAAATTTTTTACAGTCGAGTAACGGAAAATGGGAGAATTTTTTAAAGTTTTTTAGTGTTTTTTTTCGATGAAAAATACGTTTTTTCGGAATTCTGAGTACGCCATCAAATCGGGCGTCCAATTTTACATGCAAGTCTCTTTGACACCAAATTTCTATCTCATCACCGTTTCAGGCTGCAAATTATTGAAAAACACCTCTTTTTTCGCATGTTCAAAAATGGAAGGGGTCGTACCGCCCCCCCCCCCGTCACGAGGTATCAAAAAACGGACCTCGGATTCGTGATCAGGGACAAAAGTTACCCCTTAGGACAAAGTTTCACGCAAATCGAAGAGGGGTCGGGGCAACTTTTCCCGATTTCGTGTGAGTTGGTAGAGAATTACCCAACTCGGATACAAAAAGCTTAGAAAAAGGAAAAATTTACGTTACAAGCCATGGAAGTGTCTATTTCCATCAAAATTTAAAGGTTTTATGAAAAAAAAAAATTGCACCCTAATCTTTCTTGCCAATTTTGAAAGGGGGAGGGGAGTAGGTCAGAGTCGAGGGACATAAACTTCAAATGATATTTGCAAGGGCCTGATGTTTCACTTGCATGCTTTTCCCCCAGTCGGAACATCCCTGAGGGCACCGGCCACTCTAGGTTGTGGCCAATTCTGTCAAAATGTCAAATTTGGATGTTTAGTATAAAAACCATGGTGTTTGATAACCACATTCTCCCACATCATACATCATCTCGACTTGTTTTTACACAAATTTCATGTAATTATAGATGTCTCCTGAAACTTATTCACACTCTGGAAAGCTTACATGATTTTGTTTAACTTAATTTTTATCAGTTTTCGGATCAACTGAAAAGATCTACAATGTTTTCAAAATTGCAGTGATAAACAATAATAGTTTCACTACTAAAAGATTGCTCAAAGATTGTGTTGCAGTTTTGCAATTCCATCGGCCACACCAAACAAACAACAGTTGTTTACCTTTTCATCTCGGGGAAAACACACACACGCTAGCCAATTGGGTGGCCAAGTGCGCCCTCTCCTGCAGCTCTCGTCCCAAAGCAAAGCCAAGTTGAATGGAAGTAAACGTAAACAGAGGTGAGGTTGGGCGCAAACTTCGTGTTTACATCTGGGTTTATCGACCGCCATTCGTCGTTTAAGAACATTTAACAACAGCATTTAAAGGGTCATTTCTGAAGCGGACTTCACAATTTTCAGACTTGACTTGGGGTAAGTACCAAATAGTAGACTCCAAGTGTTTTGCAGAAATTTCACCAGCTTTCAATCCCTCTGCCAACCTGTCCTGTCAACCGCTTAAGTATGTGCATTTAGTAAACTTTGGCGCGTAACCTGAATGGAACCTGGTGTTGCCACCTGCCGTGCTCCGTCACCATGTTTATTCATATTTGCACGCATCGCCTTCAAATCTATCACTTTCGTTTCGTCAGCAAGTTTTCAACGCAAACAGAAGCTCGCAATGTCGATGGAATAAAAAGTGCAAGAGTTGTTTGAGGAGTCCAGCTCCATGGAACCTGTTGTTGAGCGACCTTGGCTGATTACGTATGGAGATTGCAGAAGAAGCAGCAAGGTGGGAAGGAAACTCCAAACCAACTCCACACACTCTTGCTGGAGTTGGACCTGACCCATCGCGCAGGAAAAAACACAGATAAAGGTGGAGGTAAAGTGTGTTTGTACGTTTATTATGGCAATCAAAATTATGTGTAAAAATTGCTAATAACAATTATAGTTATTACGACTATCATTCAGGTTTGAGTGTTTGTGATGAGGTGGGCTTCTGCCTGATAGCTCTACCTTTATGCAACACCCCAAGAGAGCTGTAAGAGCTTGTTGCGGGGCTCATCCGTCATGTGCGAGTTGAGCAGAGCAGAGCAGAGCAAGTAGGTTTTGAGTGGAGTGTGCAAGAATGTTCACCACCTCGAATGCAGACTTTAGGCTAAGCTTGGATTTTAAACATTTGAAATTTTAAAAGTAAGGACTTCTCCACTACGGACTTCAACGGGTACTTAAGCAAGTTCATGATTGTCACAATCGAAACAAGGTAAGTGCAGTTTGTTGCAGAGGAATCATGGTAAGTACAATACTGTCAATAACTCTAAGCTGTCAAATGTCAAATTCCCTAATAGATACTATTCTAGGAAAAACAGCTGAAAGGGTTTAGCTAGTTTAGGTAATTTGCAAAAATAACGTAGGAAAATTTAGAACTGTAGCACAAACACGTTTCAAGCTCTTAAACTTTCCTTACATTGATCGTCGTTTGTGAATGGCCCCTTAGTCTTATTCACCATTAAAGTCGAGAATTTCAACAAGCAGGTTTCAGTCGTGTATTTGAATGTTCATTAAGAATGCGAACCTCTGGTTGAACCTAGAATTCAAATTCTGACGAAATCATTTCTCTATTAGGGACTTCAATGTGTGCTTTAGCAAGTTTTTGATTTCGAAACTCAAGTCAAAGTAAGTTCAGTTAGATGCGGAAGAATCGACGTTTGCAGTATGGAACATCTGGTAAGTACAACTCTGTCATTAGTGCTAAGTTGTCAAGTTCGTGTTGACTGTTAACTGATCAACCAACTTTGCCAGCAAGTTGATTTTCAAAGGATGTTAACGTTAGTTCAATGGGACTGTATGTTGAAAAGACTTCCCTACCACGGACTTCAAAGAGTACTTAAGCGAGATGAAGACAGTGAAAATCGCGCCAAGGTAAGTACAATCTAGATCTAAGACATTGTTTAAGGAAAGCACAAATCGGTAAGTACAATCTGTCACAATGCTGTCAACTCAGTCTCTCCTCTGCATCGTTAGTGGTTGACTGTTTTCAACCAACTAACCATGTCAGAAAGGTCAGTTCAGGTTTATCTGCTCCAAAAACCGAACCACAACCTTGACGAAGGAGACTTCGCCAAACCACTCATCCAATCGAGTCAATTAGCCTGCCGTCACTCCCGTCAGGTGATAAGTGATTCCAGCACGCAATCACGACCTTCGCCGACCTAGTTCCAGGGATAGTCACGACCTTGGGGCGAAGAAGCAAAACGTGACGGAATGTCCCTCGCGACAAGATAAGGCGGCCAACGTAAGGCGCGCGATATGGCTTAATTAAATTAATGTTAAACAAAACAGCAAACGCTGCCAAACGGTAAATATTTGGCCACTAGGTGTCGCTACTGTGCGACCAAATGGCGTAGAAAGACTGATTTAATTATTTACTGCATGATAATTAGGCAGCGCGCAGCGCAGGTTGGAATGTTGAGATTCATTCAAATTAGTCTCGGCCGAGACGTTTGCACAGAGTTGGCTTCCGGAATTTGTCGGAGATTGACACCGCTTGGCGGAGTAGACAAATGGGTTTTGGAGAGTCATCTACTTCTGCGGGTGAAACATGTTACGCCCCAGCATCTTGGTTGAGAGACTTAACCAATCTTGAACAGGTTGATTGCTGCAAAGCAGAACTAGGTAAAGAAGCCGATTCAGCGTTAGTTAAGGTTAAGCAAACGTACGTTAATTGGGGTCTGCAAACGCTGCAGAATCCACAGCTTTTCCAAGAACTCAGCCTCGGGCAACCCTGAGCAAGTCTCGTCTGCTCGGCGAGCTGACGACTTCCAGCAATCCCACCGTGACAGATTTACAGCAACGTTTCACCGTCACGTCGTACATTCCTCCAAGTCACGTTGTGACTCGACAGCGTCTTCTTTATCACCTTCCCAACGTTACAGCCAACATGTCGCGGCAAGCTCTTTTCTTAATTTGCGCCTTATCGCGGCCATATCTCGAAGAGCGCCAACCCGCGCCGTTTCGTTATCGGCGTTCAAACACCACACTCACACGAGTTCGCCTCTACGACGTTCACCTCTCTCTGTAGTGGAGTGTACTTCATGCTCTTTGCTATTCAATTAAGGTGACGTACCCGACCCGCAAGTCTACCTTTGCGGTTTCGTTCAAAAGGATTATTCGTCGTCTGCGACGACGACGACGACGACGCCCTCGGGATCAGGAAGTAATCAGCATCAGATTTGTACTCATTTCGTACGCTTTTCACACTTGTCGAGTCAGGTTGATTGCTACTGCAGCACATCAAACGCTGGCAGCACTGGGCGACGCCGACGCGACAGTTGATTCAAAGTGGTTTGGCCAGAACTCGCGTCAGAACGTCGCTGCAGTAGCGCTATTGGCTGAGGAAAAAGAACCACTTCACAACTGTTACGAAACGGGTGCGCGCGCGAGCGTTGTGGGTTGAGAGTTTTTAAAAATAGATCACTCAAGTCGGCGGCAGGCCGCCGGGACAGCCGGAGTTGGACGCGGCTATCAACGGCGCGGCGACGTCCCGAAACGGAACGGGATTTGTTGAGTTTTTTTTTTCGTTGGTCTGCATTGCTGGGTTTGAGGAAAATGGTCAACTGTTGCACGGAAGTTCTGTGTTACACCAGAATTCTTCTGGTAGAAGTCTTCAACAATGCACGAGTTCCACCATAGAAGTTGATTGAAGTTGCACTAGAAGTCTTCTGGTAGAAGTTTCCAACCAAGCCGGTTTCCACCAGAAGGTTTCTGCTAGAAGTCTCCAACCATGCAGGAGTTCCACCATAGAAGTTGATTGAAGTTACACCAGAAGTCTCCAGACATGAGGAGTTCCACTATAGAAGTTGCACCAGAAGTCTTCTGGTAAAAGACTCCAGCCTTGCAAGAGTTCCACCAAAGAAGTTGATTGAAGTCACACCAAAAGTCCACTGGTTCAAGAAGAACAAATCTCCTATATATTCCACTTGAGCAATCACTTGTATTTATTCCATCCCTCCAATGGAACAAACAAAACAACCGTCCAGATGGCGTCTCCGACAGCTATCACTCCAGCAGGCTACGACTTTCCAAACACGTAAACACGCACACACTTGCTAGTGTGTGCCAATTCCCAAACGCTTCATCGTCGGTCGTCGCCTACTGATTTTGAACGCCTCCACGATCGGCTTTGATAGCCTGCTCAATCGATCGTTCGATAGCCCATGGCACACTTTGACGTTTTACACTTATGACTTTGTATTGGTCGGTGATCACACACGTGGCTGTACGCAAGCATCGCTGTATTCGGCGGCGGAGGGTAACCCTACACCAGCTCCCCCTCGTAAAACAACACAAAAAGTGCTTACTCTCCGTATTCGATGCTAGCAGCAACAAAAAGTCGACGTCTTCCCCACCACGCTGGTGTGACAAAGTAACCCAATCCGAAGAAAATCGACTTTTTCACGCCTGCTTTAATCGCCGCGCGCGTCGCTTTGCTCACTTTTCACTTTCTTCCTGGCCCGATAACAATCGGAAGCGATCGGGTTTTCCGATCGGATTTTTTGTTCCACGCGGCGACCACCACTAAACAATGCAAAACGCGAAGATTCGATTCTCGCTCACACACCACTACACCTGCGGTAAGCCGCTCAATTTCTCTCCTCACCGCCAATTAATCATCATTTGTCAAAAAACGGTGCTCAACACTTATTCGTTCACTGTCAACACTGTCGACCACCAGGCCCATCAAACAAATGTAAACAAACCGCGCAAAAGGGTTAAGCGCGAACGCGCGGTTTGACAGCTAGCGCGTCACGCACAACAATAACCGAACAAAAACAACAAAAGAAACACGACCGCCAATCAAGAGCCGCGCCAAATTTCGCCGAAACAAAGTTGGCCACGAAAAGATGCGAACGAGAAAAAAACGACGACGACGCCGACGAAGAAACACGCGCGGCACGCTGCGATCGCGGCAACGAATTAAAATAAAATGCGCCTTCGCGCGAGGTTTCGAGCCGGAGTCGGTGCAGCAAATTGAGAGAGAGCGCGAATCGGGGGAGAGAGGAAGCGGTTGTTAAAATGAGAGAGAGAGAGCGCGCGTGATTGAGTGTGAAGGAAAAATGCACGGCACTGCACGAGTCGCGGAGTCGTGTGAAATGCATCGCGACTTGACTTGTTTGGGTGTGTGGTTTGTAAACAAAGTGGATTTATGACGGTGTGTGTGTTTGTGCGTGGGATGCAGCATCGCAAGAGATGGAGCATAATAAAAATAATAATAATGTGCGGTTTTTTGGAATGTTGATGTGGTTTCTGGAATTGATGCATTGCAAGAAAATAATTCCAAGATTTAACAGATTGTTCGTGTTATTTATTCAAAATTTGACCAGCTAGTAATATTGCAATTCAGACAAATTCTTAGAAAATATTCAATTTGAGCAATTCTCTAGCACTTCACCTTTTTATTCTCGATTTTCAATTAGGTTTTTTAATTTGGATGAAACTTCAACAGTGCAACCCTAGTAACATTAGTAACTTACAGGTTATATCAGGGTTCTGAAAACCCTCATCCAACCTAAATAGGCTTTTATGGCCTACAGTCATCCCACATATTCGGAACACCCACAACCCTTCTATTTTTAGGACCTTTATTTGGACATTCTCTTGCTATTTCACTAGCAAAAGTAGTTCTTTTTGAACAAAAAACTGCATTTCGAGACTATTTTATTCAGAGCTGCAAAACACTGCTTCCAAATTGCCTGTTCCATAATTGTGGGATGTTATTGTGCCTCCCACAATTGTGGAACACCTGAATATAACAGATATTTTCACAAAAAAAGTTATCAGACCATTCATAAAACATTACTTAGCTTAAGATTCATTGGTTCCAGTGTGTGAAGTCATTATTTTGTAGAAAATATGTACTCCTGGAAAGAATCAAAGTTTGTTTACATCCGTACGAAAAAAGTGTTCCGAATTTGTGGATTTCAAGGGTCAATATTTTTCTTTGAAAACTTGATATCAAACGTAAAAATTTACAGCCGGTCAATACATCAATCGAAAGATCACAAGAAAAGCTTTCACATGAAGGTAAAAGCGAATCATTATGTTCAACTATCGATTTGCTGTGATTTTTTGAACATTGGCCGAAGGTGTCCACGTGGTTTATGGATGGTCCCTAGGGAAAGTTGTAGATCAATGTCAGGGTTGTCAAGACAAAATCGGTCCACAGAAAAAACTGATATTATTTATATGACAAGCTCTCGGTTTTGGACAAACTTTACCTGTTTCGATTATTTTTTTCTTTGTTGAAGTTTAACTAGACCAAAATAGCTAACCTTAAGATATAGTGAATGACGAACGAAAAGTAGTCTAGTAAAATTTTGATAAAGTGCAACGTTTTGAAGTTGTAAGCATATTATTTTAAAGTTAAATTTCTCGAAAACAACATTTTTATAAATTTTGTTCATGAGATATGGCTTTGCAAAGAATGGATATTAAGAAAAATCAATCAAAACATTGTAAATGGGCCAAAATAACGAATGTGTAAACGAAAAGTCAACCCTGCTTAAAAATGGACAGGCGTAAAACAGATGATGTGACAGATTATATCAAAAACAATAATATATCAGTATAGAAATTGTATATGGGTCATTCCTTCCCAAGTGACCACGCGTCCAACATCGACCTTCACCAAATCTGCTCATATTTGGCATGGGGGTTGTTTTTGCCCCAAAAACAAAGAATCCCAAGTTTGGTGACATTTGGTCCACCCCCGCGCTCGTGGCACCCCCCTCTTTTTCTGTGATTTTTGAAAAACCTCTTTTTTGAAATTCATTTTTCTAAGAGAAAAGTTTACAAAAAGTCAACTTTTGGGTATGCAAATTTGAAGATTTTTTGACGTAGAATCGAATGGCGTACTCAAAATTTACGTACAGTGTTGCCAGATATGAAAATTTTGCGATTTAAGTTTTAAAATGCATTTTTAACCCTTTGTACGAGCACTTACGGGAAAACTGACAATTGCAATCGATTGCTGAGAGTTTTTTACATTAAATTCAATCAAAACCTCAGGGTAAATTGGATATTTCTTGAGATATCACATTTTTAAGTTGGAAAGCCCTGTATTGCATAGCAAATGTTTTACTTAACCATCAATTTTCAACAATACATTGCGTTAGAGCATAGTAGGCCTTGAAATTTAAAGATTTTTTAAAATTTCGTAGCGGAAGTAAGTGAATGTGAAATGAAATGAGATTGAATTCATGTCTGTATGTATGTATGTATTGTATGTATGTATTTGAACCCCCGTCTTGGCAAGACTTGGCGTGGTTCACGGATAAATGAAAATGACAAAAGATTTAATTTTGAGCGCATCAACCGGAATTGCTAAGTATTATGGCCTCAGAAGCTATCCTGTAAATATGAGGTCATTTGGTTAAGGTTTTAAACCTAAATTAGTGAGTCCAATTTTGAAGAATTGTTGGAGATTTTTTGGCAAAATTTAAGAACATGCCCAAAAAATTAACCTGTATCTTTCAGGGATCAATTCCTAGCGCTTTGCGATGTTCTATACAAAGTTATTCCCCGGAAAATTTTTAAGAAACTTTGATAGCGTTTTGAGAAACTTTGTCGAAGAAGATGTAAGAAATGAAAATTCCTCATACTAAATAGATTGTTTTATGTTTTATATGAGGGAAAAGCCCGTTTGAGTGGAACGCCTACCGATGGGTCCTTCTCAAATAGGCACAAAACCTCTTACTTTTTTATTATCAACAGATTTTACAATCCAAATGACATAGAGGATATATACAATCAAACTTAAGCTAACAAACTAAACTAGCACAATGGTAAAAATAAATAAATAAATAAATAAATAAATAAAACTAACTAAAAATAAACCGGTCTAAACCTTTGTCAAAACACATATGCTTCCCTGAGAAAATTAAAAATATCGTGCTTCAGACGGGGACGAGACAAATGGAAATCGAAAAAGGGGTAACAACGTTCAAAAACCCTGCACATACTAGAAACAGGTTCATTGAAGGCATAATTTGTACGGGCTCCAGGTATAACGAGAAAAGAGTGTGAGCGAAGCACCCGGCGTCTAATGTTGACGTTCAGTTCACTCGTAAGAAAAGGACAGTTGATGTTTGATCGGAAAAGGTCAGCAACAAAAAAGGCTTTAGCAGCTTCTCTACGAACACTCAAAGGATCAAGGTGGAGCATAGAGCAACGAGTTTCGTAATTTGGACACTCACCAAGATGTCTTAAAGCAAATCTTGTAAATTTACGTTGAATCGCTTCGATTCGTCCAATGTCATTATGATAATATGGAGCCCACACAACTGAACCGTACTCTAGGGTGGAGCGAACTAAGGAAAGATAGAGAATTTTTAGGCAATTGACGTCGCGAAAATATTTGGTCATTCTAAAAATCATTCCTAGCTGTTTAGAAGCCTTCGAGCACAAATAGGAAATGTGGTTTTTAAAAGAAAGCTTCGAATCCAACAACACGCCTAAATCCTTGACAAAAGAGTCACGAGTAAGTGGGTTACCAAGAATTTTGTAACTGAAAAACGTTGGGCAGCGTTTACGGGTGAATGTAATTGTCGAACATTTAGAAGGATTGAGAACCATCTGATTCAAGCGGCACCAGTCAGCAAATAAATCAACCTGAGCTTGCAAATCTTCCATGTCAGTAGGCCTCTTAATTATAGCATACAATTTAAAATCGTCAGCGTAGCATAGTTTAGGACAGCGAAGCAGGAAATTGACATCATTGATATACAACAGGAAAAGAAACGGCCCTAAATGACTTCCCTGTGGAACACCCGAGGTAACAGAAAATGGTAAAGACAAGTTATCGGAGATTTTAACCAACATAGTTCTTCCGGTCAGGTAGGAGTTAACCCACGTAAGCAAAGAACCGTGTAGGCCAACACGGCGAAGTTTCGCAATTGCTATACGGTGGTTAATTTTGTCAAATGCCGCAGAAAGGTCAGTATAGATGGCGTCGACTTGATAGCCATCGCTAATCGCACGTTGGATCTTGGAAATGTAAGTGACAAGATTCGTATTGGTGGAACGTTTAGGGAAGAACCCGTGTTGGTCATCGGAGACGACGTGCGATAAGTTGTGGCGAAGAAACTCCAAAACAATCACTTCAAACAACTTGGAGACGGCACAGAGGGCGGCAATACCGCGATAGTTTTTAACGTCTTGCTTGCAACCCTTCTTAAACACTGGGAACACATATGACTCCTTCCAGTTATTGGGGAAAACTCCAAGAGAAAGTGATAAATTAAAGATTCGAAGGAGTGGCTCCGAGAGGCTATTTGCACACTTTTTGATAACGATAGCGGGAACTCCGTCAGGTCCGGGAGACGTGGAACTTTTTAATTTCGAACACGCTGCATTAAAGTCCTCCCGAGAGACTTGAAGGTCGGAGCAGACAAGACCGGAATCAGGAACCGAGTCAGCTGCCGCAGCAACATCAGGGTCGCTTAGGTTGTTGTCAGCAAAAACGCTCGAAAATTGGACACGGAAGGCATCACAAATCTCAGATGAGGTTGAGACTTCCACCCCGTCACGGATCATAGTTGACGGAAGACCAGACTCCTTTCGTTGCTCGTTTACGAACTTCCAGAAGCCTTTAGGGTTTTGTTTGAGGCGGTTCTGAACACGAGATTGGTGAGCGAGGAACAGTGACTTATTCAACCGCCTGTAGTCGTTGCTGATCTGATTCAAATTTAAGCGATTGACACTAATAGGGCACTTGGAAAACTTTTTCAAGGCAGCTCTCTTGGAGGATTTCAGCTTTTTGAGGGCTGGGGTAGACCATTCGGGAGTGGCAGGAGGAATGTGGGTCTTTTTAGGAACAAATTGGTCGACTGCGTACAGAAGCACATGGGATAGCTTCAACGCTGCAGAGTGCACATCGCTGCTGGAGATGGTAGCGTCCCAGTTAATGGTGTTAAAAAAGATGTTCATGCGTTGGAAATCAGCATTCTTGTAGTCGTAGTAGGTTTTTGCATTGACATCGGAAAACTCAAGCGGCTGACAATCATCGATGCACAGGTGTAATGGGGGATGATGTCTGACTTCCTTGACGAGAGGTTCTGGGGCTCTGCAGATTTTGGACCTTCCCACGATATCGCTGCTGATGAGACATAGGTCGAGGATCGAGTTGTTCTCGTTTGTAACACCGTTAATTTGAAGAAGGTCTGCCATGTGTTGTTCATCCAATAACCGAGCTGCTAGGGGGGCTAAGGTGGAGTTGTTGCTATCAACGAAAAAATGTCCACTTAAGGCAGGAGACCATCGGAGCTGACTCTGGTTAAAGTCACCCAAAATACACAAACTGTCGTTAGTCTTCATGCGAGACACCACCCACGACAATGAACTTAGATACTGTTCGAAGAGAGATTCGTCTTTAGACCGATCTGCCGGTATGTAAACAACGCAAATGTAAACGGTTTTCGAGGTAAGGTGTACTGCCACCCAAACCAACTCGATCGCAGAAGTGTTCGGTGGATGAAGTAAATGGGACTCGAATTCTTTGCGAACAGCCAGGAGAACACCACCACCAGTCTCCTTTGGGCTTGTAAATTTGTCTCGATCTTTACGATAAACAGTGTAAGAGTTGTCAAAAAGCAAACAAGAAAGTGTATCGCTTTTGAGCCAAGTTTCAGTAAACGCATAGAAGTCGTAGGCAGCATCGGAGCATGCAAGTTTGTACTTGGCGATGCATGTGTTAATTCCTCCTAGGTTTTGGTAGTACAGCGAAAAGGCAGCAGTCGACTCCACAGGAACGACGTTTTAGTGTGAAAGCATCAACGCTGACGAAAGATGGCCAGAATTCTTTGTCACAGATAGAGTGAATGAAGTCAGGATGGTCAGGCACGGTGACTTTGAACGACACAAATGTCAAAGGACGGGCATCTGAGCGAGACTCAGAAGTCAGCCGACGGCAATTAAAATGGCTAGCGTCCCACCCCGTTCTACCCTGGATGTAGGCTACGATTTGTTCTTCAGTGGTCTGAGGGTCGAAAGGTTTTACATAAAATGATTTGGTAGCAAACGATTGGCTGTTACAGGTGGGTGGAGGAGCCAGAGTTGTTTCCCAGCTTAAGTTTGATGGATCATTCGGCCGTGTTGATGGCCATGATTGATTGGATACCAGAGATGGTCCACGAGGTAACGGGTTGCGAGATTGGTGCATCAGGTACGGCTGAGTCAGCTGGGCGTTGTTAGCTAGCGATGGTTCTGACTGGGCGTAGTTGTTGTGGTATTGCTGTGGTACCAGAGATGGTTGACTTGAGTCCGACGAACCAAATCGAAAGACTGGCAGCGATGCTTGTCCGGGGATCGGTGGATTTCTTCGACGACGTGCGGAATTACCCCTCACAGCAGATGGCCGGAAGTGTAGCGGTGCCGAGGATGTAACGTTCTGCAAGGCGGAGTTGTTTTGTCCGGCGCCTGGTAGATTGTGTACAGAGTAGTTGAAGCTTGTCGTCGCGTTCACTGGAACGGGTTGAAAACCACTGAGAGGCGGGGCAGTACCGGGTGCTTCGGCCTGACATATACCGGTAGTCAAATTACCTGGCCGGATGAATTGTGGTGCCTGGGAAGTCACGTTCTGCAAGACAGAGTAGTATCGTCCGGCGACTGGTGGATTTTGTCCATGGCGGTTGAAGCTGGTCGTCGTGTTTACTGGAACGGGTTGAGAACCACTGAGAGACGGGGCAGTACCGAGGGCTCCGGCCGGACATTTACCGGTAGTCAAATTACCTGTCCGGATGAATTGCGGTGCCGGGGGAGTCACGTTCTGCAAGACAGAGTAGTATCGTCCGGCGACTGGTAGATTTTGTCCATGGCGGTTGAAGCTGGTCGTCGTGTTTACTGGAACGGGTTGAAAACCACTGAGAGGCGGGGCAGTACCGGGTGCTCCGGCCGGACATATACCGGTTGTCAAATTACCTGGCTGGATTGAAGTTACAAAAAAAAAGGACCCGCCAAACCTTAACCAATTGAGGTCATATTTACAGGTTAGCTACATACATGAATTCAATTTCATTTCATTTCACATTCACTTACTTCCGCTACGAAATTTTAAAAAATCTTCAAATTTCAAGGCATACTATGCTCTAACGCAATGTACTGTTGAAAATTGATGGTTAAGTAAAACATTTGCTATGCAATACAGGGCTTTCCAACTTAAAAATGTGATATCTCAAGAAATATCCAATTTACCCTGTGGTTTTGATTGAATTTAATGTAAAAAAAACTCTCAGCAATCGATTGCAATTGTCAGTTTTCCCGTAAGTGCTCGTACAAAGGGTTAAAAATGCATTTTAAAACTTAAATCGCAAAATTTTCATATCTGGCAACACTGTACGTAAATTTTGAGTACGCCATTCGATTCTACGTCAAAAAATCTTCAAATTTGCATACCCAAAAGTTGACTTTTTGTAAACTTTTCTCTTAGAAAAATGCATTTCAAAAATGAGGTTTTTCAAAAATCACAGAAAAAGAGGGGGGTGCCACGAGCGCGGGGGTGGACCAAATGTCACCAAACTTGGGATTCTTTGTTTTTGAGGCAAAAACAACCCCCATGCCAAATATGAGCAGATTTGGTGAAGGTCGATGTTGGACGCGTGGTCACTTGGGAAGGAATGACCCATATGTATTCTGCTATTTGAATAAATCTGTTTAAAAACCTTGGAAAAAAAACAATCCCTACACGCAGAAAAAATATGCCTGTCCGACGTTTAATTCAATTATTTTTTTTGTTAAATGTATTAAACAAAAAATTGCGTTCAGGCAAACATCGATTTTCATAATTCTACAAAAGTCTTTTGTTGTTGCTATGACAATTAGCGTTGATTCAACAAAAATCTTGATTTTCAAATAAACTGAATGTTTTGTCGATTCTAATACGCTTTATTTTTCTGAGTGTACCAAAGTTTTATGAAAGAATCAACAAGCGTTTACGATACATTGCAATAGAATAAAAAAATACATTGAAATATAAGAATAGTTCTAAGATATTCATAATCATTAATTTTCAGGCAACTTTCGCAAATTAATACAATATTAACAACTCTTAAAAGGCGAAATTCATTTTTTTATGAATATTTGTTAAGAACATGTTTCAAATATCCCTAGAATTTAATTCATGTTGCAATTTTAACATCTTAAATCATTATACCACTTAACAATTAGTTTTTACCAAAACAATTGAAATTACAGTACATTTCATAATCCTTTTTGATTGACTAAATTTCAATATTTGTTTCTAAAACAAGCCTTTGTTAATACTTTTGAAGTTTATGTATCTCGACTTAGACCAAAGTAACTAGACACAAACCATGGTTTCAGCACTTGAATGCAAAAAATGTATTAAAATGCATTCAACACCAGTTCAGTTGTATTGCAATCATTAGTTCCCAAAATTTCTGAGTATTGCATCGACGAATTATTTTTTCTTGAAATAAAAACCTTTTTGTGGTACTGTACATCGGAATTTCTCATAAATTAAAAATATTTTTAAACGAGCCCAAATATGCTAGATATGATCATCAACACAGAGAAATACACATTAAATTGTTTACAGTTGATAAGATTTCTATTTCCATTAAAATTATAATTTTTTTTGCCCCCTGACTATTTAAAGCATTAAATGAACTAAAACTAAATTCCTTTGAATTCAGGGAGCGTTGTTTAATTAGGCAACTCGCTGTTAAAATAAGGAAGGTGTTGGCGATTTTGTTACACTTCATGTTTTAAAATGTTGTTTTGTATACGAAATGTTTTACAGAAGGAGCTAGAAGGAGGATGTCTGAAAATTCAAAATTTTACGTTACGTAATAAAAGAACGCTTCCTTAGCTGTGAAACTAATGTCATATTTGGGTGCATTACACTTATATTTTTAGCTCGTTTTTTTCAAATTCAGACGAATTTTGTGAGGAATTATTTTTGAAATTGGTTTCTAAATTTGTTTATGTGTGTGTGTGTGTGCTAGCAATTCGATACCCGACGGCCGGCAGCAAAATTATGGGAAATTGTAATTTGTATCAGACTTGGAACATTGCTGATACTGCTTGAATGGATCTAGCACTTGCCCTGCTTATATTGACCCACGTCAGAACGGCACAGAACATCGATTTTAATTATTTATTTTTTTCATAGAAAAAATTTTAATAAGCATTTGCAGCTAAACCCCGATGGTTTTGACCCAAATTATGATCAAATGGAACATCTTTTATGTTTTACAGATCAGTTCAAATAAAAAAAAAACTCATTCTTCGTTCCCACAAAAAAACCTTTTCACACATTCCCAAAACTCAACTTTGATGACGGTCTAGGTCAAAGTACCGGTCGTAGTGATCCTTTTCCGGCGTCCGATCCGAGGGGTCTGGAGGAGTAGGAGTGATCAACTTTAAACAAACCGGACAGTCAATATTGGAACTTGCTGTAATAACAAACAAAACAAAAAGTGCATCAAGCCTTTTTTTGTCCTGAGAGACTGAGGAACGCGCGAGTGTTTTGTATAGAAATAGACGACTTCGGAACCAGTTCTTGGTTGAGTTTGGAACGAAGTGTAGGTTGATTTATGGCTGTGTGGGTAAACCCTTACACTTTTACACGTTAATGTGTGTTTGCGAAGAGTAAATTACAACCCGCCCGAACTCGGTGGGTCTCCGGAAGAATGCTTTCGTTAATGGAAGGGGGTGAAGGGGGAGGGGTGGGGGGACTGAAATCGGTGTGAATGAAAATAAATCTACGCGCGCGAGGAAGAAATGTTTGTTTATACGTTTTTGTTGCCGGCTTTTTTGTGTTTGTTGATTTTAATTTTTCGGAAAGTGCAGAGGCGTCCGGTGATGGAGAGCCCGGTCGATCCAAATTTGTCAAAATTTGGGCAGGGGGGATTGTCTCTTCGAAGGGAATTTGGCTAATTTATGGAGGGTTGAAAATGTGCTCACCTCTAGTACGGACTTCAAGATACAGCTAAGCAAAGGTTGAACCCGGATCCGTTTCGAGAGTTCCAGAGTTCGAGTGAGGGGTAAGTACTGTAGGGTGATCTGTCAATGTAAAATGTGTCAGTTCTGTCACAGTGGGTCATCCACAATCGACGTAACGTCTAACGGAAGATCCCATCTCAACATCACTGCTAATAATTTGTTTTGAAGCTTCCAGAGCTTAATTTAGGGGTAAGGTAAGTTCTGTCAATGTCAATTCTGTCAAAATGTGTCATCCACAAATGACGTAACGTCGTTCAAACGTACTGAAATTGCGTTTCAGCGCTCATAATTGAATGGTTACGATTCTCGCGTGGTTTTCCAGTCTTATCTGATCTCCCAACGGTCATCATTTCCCAGCTATCCCCAGAGAGATAGAGAGTGCGGGTGTGGGAAACCCATTAAGGCCGCGCGCATTGACAACTACACCTTTGGCGCGTTTTGTGCGCGCCCGCGTCCAATACCAGTTTCCTTACGGAGAAGGCAAATCTGGTTCTACGAGCAGATAAAGACGGAGCGAACCACTTCGATGAATGAAACACAATCTTGGGGCGCTTCTTAGAGGTAGGGATTGCAAAAAACGTTAAGGTAGGTGTGGGAGACCCCTCGACCCGATTCGAGGAGGAGTTGGAGTAGGTTACGGAGGGGAGGTTCCGATCGTAAACTTGATGAAATAAACACCCAACGTCTCGAAAGTCATTCATGAAACTGGGGAGTACTGCGACGTCGTCGTCGTCGTTCCAGTTCTTCATGCAATTCCATAGTGTTGTTTACAGGACAGGGTGTCAACTTGCTTGATTGATTTATTAAATCTTATAGTGTTGTAGCAAATTTAAACTTAATCGTCTTGAAATTTTAAACAATTTTAAAGGCATGAGTGTCCCAAATTCTAAAATAGATGGTGTTAGCCATCTTCAAACATCGAAAATGAGTCGCCACCCTGTTTTTGACGTTTCGACGATCGGTGGTCGGTGTGCAATTCGTTTCAAGGGGGAAACGTATCTCTTCAGAGAGGGAGCCCTTATTCCGAGTTTATCTTCAGCGGATACGATTGCGACTTTCAAAGTTTAAAGAGTAAGAGCAGATAATTGCCATTTATGTTTGTGATTTCTGTCTTTTTTTTAGCTTTGTTTCATTTCGCTACGCTTGCACTTCTCTTCCAAAGGGAAACTGCACCGCGTGATGGTACTGTAAAGGAATGCACTTTTTTCGGTTTTGAAAGAAAGTTTTTTGTCGGTTCCCAAAAGATCGTAACTGATCAAGATAGCGCGCGCACTAATGTAGGAGGTGGAAAAATCCGTAATGCAAACATCCAACTACTTCGCCCAAAAAAATTCAAGTGTTATCTTGACCCTTTTTTCCCGCCCGCTCTTTTGCAAGTCATTCCCTGGGGCGCTTCGGAGGAATCGGAATCCATCAAACGGGATTGATTGCTACTTCCCCGTCCAAAATAGCCCAAGACAGGGCTCGAACTAATGGAGAGCCGCTAAAAAGTACAAATTCCACTTCCTACGCCGAGGTTTGCTCTTTTCTGTTTCGTCTAGTTGCAGCAGTGCAGAGAAAGATCGGTTCTTTGGCGCGGGCCGATGGGAAACTTCGAACTTCACTTGAGAGAATTCGATGTGAAGAATTGTGGAAAAAAGAGGAAACATGAGTGTTAATATGGGGAGAGGAAATAAAACGAATTTAAATGTGAGAGAAAGCCAGAAACAAACAATTGAGTGGGAAAATGTTTAAAAAAAAGCAGCAAAATAACAAATGAACAAATTTAAAGTATAAATAAATCATTGAAAAATCAACTAAATTGAGCACGTTAAAATTTATTTATTGACTTTTTGTTTTTGAAACATTAACCAAATTATCTTCCCAACAGTAATTTAAGTTTACTTTCACTCATTTATTCTAAACATCATAAAATTTATTAATCAATTAATATATTAAAAAACATTTCTTTAGCTACTGTTTCCAAAAATCATTCATTTAAAAAAAATGTTAACGGTTCCGTCACCTTTCCAGATTTCCTTATTTCGAAAAAAAAAAATATTATTTTAAAATTGTTTTGAAATCTTGGTTGTATTATTTAATTGTTCTGAATATAAAAAGACATTTTAAAATGAAACATTAATTACGATATGTTTAACGCTTTTGAGCAATTCTCTACATAATCGGTCTTTTTTTTAATTTTAATTTTTGTATTTTTTAATCCGGCTGATTCTTTTTTTTTGTGCCTTCGGTATGCCCAAAAAAGCCATTTTGCATCAATAGTTTGTCCATATAATTTTCCATACAAATTTGACAGCTGGCCATGCTAAAATGATACAAGAAAATTCAAAAAGCTGTATCTTTTGAAGGATTTTTTTGATCGATTTGGTGTCTTGGGCAAAGTTGTAGGTATGGATAAGGATAACAGTGAAAAAAAATGATACACGGTAAATTTTTTTGGTGATTTTCAATTTCACTTTTTGTCAATAAAACTTGACCTGCAAAAAAATCTATTTTTATTTTTTTTTATTTTCTGATATGTTTTAGGGGACATCCAAAGCCAACTTTTCAAAAATTTCCAGAATTTGCAAAAAATCTTTGACCGAGTTATGAATTTTTGAATGAATAATATTTTTTCAAAAAATCGAAATAATGGTCGCAAAAAATTTTCAACTACATTTTTCGATATGTTTAACGCTTTTGAGCAATTCTCTACATAATCGGTCTTTTTTTTAATTTTAATTTTTGTATTTTTTAATCCGGCTGATTCTTTTTTTTTGTGCTTTCGGTATGCCCAAAAAAGCCATTTTTTCGATGTAAAATCAAATTTGCAATCAAAAAGTACTCAAGTGAAATTTTGATAAAGTGCACCGTTTTCAAGTCATAGAATTAAAAACAGGAAAATGGACGTTTTCTAAGTCTCACCCAAACAACACCATTTTCTATTGTCGACATATATATGTATCATATATATATATATATCTCAGCAACTAATGGTCCGATTTTAAATGTTTAAATATGAAACATTCGTGAAATTTTCGAATCTTTTCGAAAAAAAATATTTTTATTTTTTAAATCGAGACTAACATTTCAAAAGGGCCAAACATTCAATATTACGCCCTTTTGAAATGTTATTCTTGATTTAAAAAAATCAAAATATTGTTTTCGAAAAGATCGGAAAATTTCACGACTGTTTCATATTTTAAAATTGAAAATTTGACCATTAGTTGCTGAGATATCGACATTAGAAATTGAGTGAGACTAAGAAAACGTCAATTTTCCTGTTTTTAAATCTTTGCATGGCCATAATTCAGCAACTTAAGTGTCGTATCAACAATGTTCAAAAAAGCAAAATATGGGTCATTCCATGTCATTAGAAATCCCAATTTTGGGGCTGATTGGACCATCCCTCTATTTGTGGCACCGCCCTCTTTTTTTACGACTTTCTAAAAAACTTTTTTTTTTCTTTTGATCATAAAGTGCAACTATTTAAGCAAAAGACTTTCAACAGGTTGTATTTTATAGAAAATTGTCCAAGGAATTCGATAAAAATAAAATTTTAAACCCTTAAACGCCCCCTAATATTATATTTTGACGTTTTAAGTTTTAAAATTCAGTTTTGAGCAATTCTATATTTTTTATTTATTTTATTTTATCACCATCGTGTTCCCCAGACAATTGTACATACTAATCAATGTAAACCTAAAATGAACTATTGGCGAGAAACAGCGATTTTACTGAAAAAAGTTTGATTTTGCGCAGCACTCTGTCCTAAGAACAGAAAATCAAAACACACAAAAACTTCACTCTCATTCAGCTTCCCATAAATCTCAATGCGAACCCACTTCCCACGAATGCATTATAAATTGAACCTTATTGAGCAATCCAATTAAAGCACGATTAAGCAGTCCCTCATCGAAGATCGTTATCTTATCGCGCGCGAACTCTCACTACGAAAGTTCGATTCTCTTAAAAAAAAAAAATATCTGTGATGATGGCGACGACGGCGGCAACAGTGCCTTTGAAATCCCGCTCGAGCACGTGTTGCATGCCAACTTTGTTTACTGTTTGGAGAGTCTTTCTATTCTTTCGAAGAGAGGGAGAGAATTTCAAGATGGTGAGAGAGCGTAACGCACTCTCACGAAACTGACCCGCACCCTTTCGGATTTGCAGCGAAGCTGCAGGCATTACGTTTTTCCCACGACACAAACCCCCCTTTTTGGTCATCATGAGCGTTACTGTTGGGTTAGGTCACGATTTCGACAACAAAAACGACAACGTTCGTTTCCGGACTCACCTGTTGCAGCACGACGCACCGCTGGTGACAGGTGAACTCGCAGATGGCACATCGCAGCGCCACGTCCAGACTCAGCACCAGATGACACTGCTGGCAGACCCGGTCACAGCCCGCAACCCCCGTCAAGATGTGAAAGCTGTGACTGAACTGGGCGAGCTGGGCGGACGCAGCAGCCACTTCCGGTTCCGGCTCTTTCTTGGCCTGTACCAGCTGGCGCAGCTCCGGACTGGACGGGCCGGCCCGGGTCGCTTGCGATCCGACATTCTTTGGCGTTAGCGTTATGATTCGAGCATCGTGAAAGTTGCGCACCTTGTTCGGGTCGCGGTTGAGGTTCTTCAGGATCTGCGACTGCTCGGCGTCGATGTACGGGATGCTTTCGGTGCTGCTTTTAACGATGTCTGGTTGTTGCTGCTGGGGCACCCTCAGGTGGACGTTGCTGTTTTCGTCGGTCTTTTCGACGATCTGCAGGATGACGTCTTGGGAGAGTTCCGGTGGTTTGGAAGGCACCGCATCCTGCGGTGGCTGCAACACATCGTAGTTACCGTTGCCGTCCCCTTCATCGTCCAACCGGATCAGCTCCCCGGACCTAACCTCAACCTTGTGACCGCCCTGCGGGCGCTGAGGTTCGTCGAAGGCGAACGTCACATTGTTCAGGTGTCTCGTTAGCTTGTCATTCTCGGTGTTCCTGGTGTAGGTTGTACTCTTTAAATTGGAAGACTTTAGCTTGGACTTTTGGATCAGCTGCTGCTGGAGTCGGTCCCGCTTGAGGCCACCGCTGCCATTGGGGGCGAACTCCTCGCTGCTCTCGTCGGCGGTGTTGGAAGATTGGTTGTTGAGGTTCGGATCGTAACCGGCGAGTAGACGCTGTTCGAGCTTGGAGGCGTTGGCGGCGGCGGTTGAGGATGCGATCTGCTGGGGACGGCGGCCGGACGCCGGAAGGAGCTGCTGCTTGACGGATTCGTCGGACTTGTGGAAAGAGAGGGAAGATGACAAAATTATGGTTAGGATCGAATGAAATGAAATAAAATTTAAAAATAAATAAATTACTATAAAAATATTTGTGACTAGCTACAAAGTTTGAAGACCTGACAATAATGTGAATACGAACATGAAATCGGTTGATGCGTTTGAAACGGATTTCGTATAGGATTCAAATTTAATTCCGTTTCAGAATTCGAATTAAGTTGACTGGGGGCTAAACCACCATACCTGTCAAAATTGGCAAATAAATATTAATATCAGATTGCAAGATGTTAACCCTCTACTGACCAATTTGTTTCGATTTTTTTACGTGATCAGGAGGTCATTTTGAGCAAATTGTGATGTATGAAAGACATTATTTTTCGTGTTTTATGTTTTTCTTGTTTCATTTTTAGTATTTTTATTTGCATTTATCTTGGTTTTTGGTGAATTTTTATATCGGAGCTACGAACAAGAAGTAGAACTTTGTGCCTGTCAACATAGTCTTGCTGTCATCGACCATCGAACAAAGCAACCCCGAAAGATTGTCGGACTGACCGATTTTGGCGAAATCGAACTGGCGCGAAGTTCGAAGTTCTGCGTCTGCGTATGATATTAATCATATTCTTAGCTTTACGCTAGAGGACTTGTAGCTTATTCTCTAATAAGCTCCTGGTTCTCTACTTTACGCCTTCTCGGTTTCGAGGTTAGAATTTTGACAGTTTGCGCGCACTGTTTACATTTTTGTAATTGTGTCAAAATGTTTGCGCGTGTGCGCTTTTGTGATACAACCAACTGATTCATGCTGACAAAATAAGTTCCCAGTTCCGCGTTTTTTTATGGCGTCAAAATAATTACACCAAAAAGGACAAAAGACGGTCGTTCTCAACCAAAAAAAAAAGACACCCCAGAAGTGGTAACTTTTCACGGTGACCGCCTTATCGACTTTTTTTGCGCTGCATTTATTTAATTACCCCATAAAATTTTTGATGACCCTCTGGTACGTGCAAAACGCCATCAGATTGCAGGCCAAATCTGCATTTCGTTTGCCCGCTCGCACGCTTTTCGGTCAATCAAACTTCAACAAAGAGCATTTTTTTGTAAGAACTGTAAGCCGATTAGTATGCAACCCGCAGAACATTAATGCCCTCTGTCGGCCGTCAGCGATTTATCAGAGCTGGGAACGTGCTCGTTTTGTGTAATTTATGGTCTTAAATGTTGGAACTCATTGATAATGCCCGCGTTAGAATGCATCTTCTCTTAGGCAAACCGACTAAGAAACTTTCTAACCCTTAGCCACCGCTATAATCGATCGTAATGGATGGCGACGATCGGCCAATGGAGATTTATGGCCCTTTTCTCGTCGGAGCCCGACAGTGCTACTGGATTAAGGTTTAGAGGTTTAGTTTGCTGCTGCTGTGGTGGGTCTTCTTAAGATCTAGAAACCATAAAAACTAGACAAATTGATTGGTATAGCCGAGAGAATATTTCAATCTTGTTGTTGAAATGTTTTTTGGTGGCGACGACAACGATGGGGGTTTGGAATTTCCTGGTTGTCCAGGAGCCCATAACCGGGGCCAAAGTGACAAGCATTAGTCTTTATCATCATCTCTAGAAAGCAGCAGAGGGGAGAAAGGTTTGGAGAAGTTTTTTGGAGGAAAGAAAAAAAAACTAGATGGATGATTTTATTGAATTTTATTATGTGTAACGATGTGTCATGATTATTGGACAGCGACTGATGCAATAAATCTAGGCGTCTTGGAAGGGACCATTAATGTGTGTTTTAGGAGAGACTAATCGTAACATATGAGTCATTTTAATTTTGAAACATAGAATGATCAATTTTTTTTATTGCTTCTTGGTTTAGAATGTAGTTTAATTTTATTTTTCTCATTTTCTACACAAAGTATTCACATTGCAACAAACTGAGCTGAGCTGCATCTTTCACAAAGTCATATCGCATGCATGTCTCCTTAAGTTTAACGCGAGTTCCCCATCTGGGGAATGCATTAGCCCGTTAAATCGAATCTAATGTTCGGCCGCTCGCACAGGCTGACTTTTGCCGGCGGGGAATCGTTTGTTCCTCGTTGGCTGAATTTCCTCTCCAGGTAATTGAATCCCGCTGGGAAACTCTGGCCTCCCCGCTGGCTGTCATACCATTGGTCGTCGTCGAGTCTGAAACGCACACCCAACCAGCTCAAAAATGACCACAAAACCGACACAGAGAGAGCGGGCACAAAAATATTGCAAATATGAAAACCAGATGTTGCACTTTTGTTCCTTGGCGGCGGCGGTTCGTTCGATCGTTCTTCTCAATTTCCAGCAGTTTGTTACAAACAATTCGCATTAGACGGAGAGGCAGTGATTTTTGTTACGAGCAATATCTCGCCGGGGGAAGGCGCATGCCGGCGTTGATTTGAATGCATATTTTTACACCCGACTTGGCAGGTCGATTGCAGTTGAAACATTAGAGTTGTGTAGACGGGCTTGCGTAAACATATCGCGGATTCAAATGATAGCATAATGACATTCGCAAGAGTAAAAATCTTACGCACGTAAACCAACAGACGATTGTCTTTATTCGTTCATTGAAACAGTTCATCCCAATGTGTGGGCTTTTATTGGTAAATTACCATCAAATGTTCATCGAACCCTGGTGACCAATACAGTAAAGATTCGATATTTCAAAGGTGTCTGGATCGAATTTCGTTACCGACACTTTTTGTTTATACTTTTTTTTATTGAATTTGGTAAATATCTGACTATCCTATCATTTGGAATTGCAGTTTTAGTGCTATTTATGAAATATTTAAGTTCAGTAAATATGATGACAACTATTCGTTGAATAGGTATTCAACATTTTTAAAGAGATAACGAATCAAGGATCAATAATCTGATCACTCTACCTCGCGAATAGCATACTTAACGGTGCATTTGACAATTTTGGAATAAGAAGACAACAACTTCCTTCGTTGCTGTGCACCCTTAAATGTACCCCCATTCCCGGATATCTGTGAATTGCTATAGGCTGTCCATAAACCTTATGGAAAAGTGTCCACACAAAAAACCTCTCTAATCACGGCGTGTTTTCTAGAACAAACTTTTCAGGAAAAAATAGTCATCGCTACTTTCAAATGTGTCTTATAGGAAATTTTCTCAGCTTTCCAATGCTTCTAAGAGTTAAATGTTTCATCGGGAAAATTCTGAGATATCTATATTTTTTTTTATTTTAAATTCCTTTATTATTTATTGGAAACTTTATACTAACAGTCAATGTCTTATCAAATGACGTGTTCCATGTGTCATTTACTCATCAAAATGTGCAAAATAAGACAAGAAACAACTTTGTAGAAGATTGCAAACTTCTAAACATTTTGTAAATTATGTTTTATCTTAGTTTTTGAAGATATGGTATTTATTTAGAAATTAAAATCATAAAACATGGTAAAATATTTGTTTACAGGAATTATCAGATAAAATAACATATTTTTTTGTGTACAAATATCACGTGTCTGCTCTGATTTAGCTTGTTCAACCGAATTTTTGGCTGCACTTAAAAGCAATTCTCGACGAAATCGTTATTTTTGGTATTTTTTATTTGACTCAAACTCCAATGACGCAAAAAGCCATTTTGCGTCATTGGTTAGGGACCATCCATAAACCACGTGGACACTTTAGGGGGGGGGGGGGTAAGCGATTGTCCACGCTCCATACAAAAAAGATTTTTTTTGTATGGACAATTGTCCACGAAGGGGGGGGGGGGGGGGTTGAGATTCCCAAAAAAGTGTCCACGTGGTTTATGGATAGTCCCTTACATACAAGTCTCAATACAATTTTTGCAGCTGTCCATATAAAAATGGTAAGTAAATATTCGAAATCTATAACTTGCAAACGAGGCACTTTATCAAACAATCTGTAAAGGAAACGTTCTTTTATTACGTAACGCAAAAAAAAAAGATTTTTGGACCCCCTCCCCCCCTCGTAACAGAATTTCCATACAAATTTCTTTTTTTTTGTAAGGAGCGTAACATGGCCTTCGACCCCCCATCCCCCCAACTGCGCTACGTAATAAAAGAACGCATTAAATAAAAAACAATTAGGTCAAACAAAATTTTTCTATGAAAATTAATTATAGTTTCCTACAATCATTTTTTTTTTTTCACAAAAACCATAACTCAGCGGCAACATTGTTTACCATAGTTCTCTATGGCTCAAAAGTTGCGAGTTTTTGTGCCCTAAAACACATTAAAAATTTAAAATATAAAAAAATGCGGATTTTGTGAAATTTAGTTTTTGAGAAAAAAGTTAATTAAAAATCGAAAAAAAAATTTACGTGTGCCTTTTTTTCTGAATAGTCTTCATCAATACCTACAACTTTGCCGAAGAGACAGAATTGATCAGAAATTTTCTTCAAAAGTTACAAATTGGGTGAACCAATGACGCAAAATGGCTTCTTTTGGAATTGGGGTTTTCGCATTACTAAATAAGGATATGAGGCAAAATTCCTAGAATACAGTCATTTTGTACTTTTTTTTTATTTCAGTGTATGTAAGGCCCCCACAAAGTTTAAGCCAAATAAAAAAAAATCAAATAAAAACCATATCCGATTTTGGTAGAGAATTGATCTTTTGCCATGTTTTATCTCACTTTTGTTGGTATAAATTTAGATGATAATTATTAACTCTTTGGAAAACAAGTGCCAACTTAACTCAGTGTTTGGTAAGGAAACAATTGTTTCCTTTCTTTCATTTATTAATGATAGATTGAATAATGGATCGAAACAAAGTTTCTTGACATTTTTGAAGTCAAAACACCAAATATGTCCACGTCATTCCGTCTCAAAAACCTACCATAATTTCCGCAATTTGACCGCCGGAAGAACCAGAACATCATCAAACAACCATCAAACCCCAAAACCAGACGCACCAGCATCTGACTTGCAAATACCCTTGTGTAGATGGTGTGCGGTCCATTTTTTCCCACAGTTTCCTTCAGAATACAGCGGCCGCCGCCACCGGTTCAGAAGCTGTTTTGCAAACAACCCCGATGACAACACGCCGGACATCGGCGTCAGATCGGGGGGGCCACCGTAAAACGAACGAACATCTGCCCACATCGGAACTTGACCGTCGCAGCGTTCGCAGAGGCGTTTGACAACCTTTGGTCAGTCAAAATGTGACTTTTACGGCGCGATGACAGCTCACTTGCCATAATTTAACTCAAAAATAAAAATGAAATGGGAGATTTTCGAGCAAAATAAAAAAAGATGCATAGAAGAAACCAAGGGTTAGGCCTTGCCAAGATCGAACGAAGGCGATAAAAATTTAACTTAATTGAATTTCATAATGTTTTGTTTCTGTTTCTGCTCCCTTCCTTCTAAAGTTCAGCCGGCTTTTTGGTCCCCAATGAGAATTAAATTCTTTACCCCTCTGTCATGTATCGCTTCCAATAGTGTGAAAAAAAAAACTAAAAATTACAGTATCATGACCCGCGAAAAAGTCATCCAAGCAGGCGATACATAATTTTCGTTGGCCCTTACGATTAGCCCGATACCAGCACTACGGGCATGCTTTGATAGAGTGAGAATTTTATGGCTAGGGGATTCCTTTTACGACCCTGTGGTGCCATATGGGATGAGACGCCTACTTTGATGCGTCTCAAGGCCACCTGGGGATGGAGGTCAGCCGAATTAACAGTATAGGTTGTGTTTTGGAAAATTTTCAAAACAAACCGCCAGTCGTTGTCCTCTTTCCGCGGATTCCATAAACAGTCGACTCTCTGGTTGTCGATCTTTGCTTTCTCAATATTATTTCATCTATCGATGTGTTTTGTTCTTTTTATCGGATTTTTAGACCCCCTCCCCTCGTAACAAAATTTCCATACAAATTTTAAAAATTTTGTATGGAGCGTAACACGGCCTTCGACCCCCTCCCCCCCCCCTTCTGCGTTACGTAATAAAAGAACGCTCCCTTACTCAATTGTTACTTGGATTGTATTTCTGTCAAAATTGCCCACCTGATGTCAACATTTTCTCTTCATCATGGAAGCAAGCCATGATTTTTCGTCACATCTTTTCGAAACGAAACTTTGAAGGATGTTTGTCGCTTTCAAATACAAGCAAAAATAAAAGTTTGTTACAAAATTTTGAAAAACATGAAAAAACGTATTGAAATCAAAACATTAATCATCGAGGAAAAAAAACAAACCACTTCCATCTGTCAACCGAGACCAAGAGATCCTCTCAAAACATGCATGCAACTCCTCCAAAATGCAATTGGTTGTTGAACTGCATTCGTCTGTTCGCTGATGAAAGCAATTTCAAGCCATTCGAAGAGAGCACGTGCTTCACTTACAACACACATTTCTTCCCCGTTTCAGTTGAGTTCAATGCAATGCAATGCAAGTATACATCACAGCCTCTGTAACGAATCCCTCCGGAAAATTACTCAAATTCCACTTTCTCTCATCCATCTGGTTTCCAGTCAACCACCGAACACTGACTGAAAGAATCTTTGCTTTGTTTGGCTTTACTGTCGTCACAGTAAAAATATTTGCATTGCACCCCAGAAAATATGTAATTTTACCTTATTTTATGTGTGATTGTATTATTTTTAACAACAAAATAAGGGCTACATCACAAAAGAGGTCTATTTTTCACTGTGCATCCATCAGTGCATTTCCTGCACACTTTGAGGGTACTTTTATCCTGAAGTGGTTTTTGAACCGCAGAAAGTCGATACTTTACTGGCTTCTGTTCTTGTACTCTGCGCGCGGTTGATGTTGTTTTTGTTCCAACCGCCACCCGAAATTACTCAAAAACAGTTTCACGGGTCTTGGGTAAATATTTACCTTTTCCCCTTATAAAGTCCACAGGAATCAAGCTGGTTTCCGTATTTGGGTTCAGGTTCCGGGACTGGAAGTGGCGAGCCCCCACTCAGGAAAAAAAGGTCGTTCCCTCTGTTTAACATTGAATTATGGGCATTTGAGTCGCTCCTTCGATTAAGGGACAGATTTTCACTTTCAATCAGTGGTGTGACGAAAGCAAGAGGGTGTCAACTTTGTTGCGTAAGGTCTTGTGAAATCGATTCACCGCCAAGACTATACCAGATCAGAGAGATGGAAAGTGAGGAAATTGGATCCGTGACAGGGAGTTCCGTATTTGTAGAACAAATAGAACAACCTGGCGTTAAATTGCGGTTGCGACAGACATGACAGGGGGATGATGCAGATCAGTTGTTTGAATTAGGGGCGGGCATGTGGTAGGGATTTTGGAAAATTAATTAATTCACTGTCTTGAACTGTTCAGTAAAACTAATTCCATCCTCGCTGAAGAAAGGCTATAAAACCCAAAAAAAGCTATTTCTTTAAAAAGTCTTCTACTACTTTGTTGCATTAACAAACAAATTTAATGGATTCCCAGCAAAATTCAGATAATAAAATCATTATATTATGTCCAATTAAACAATTTATTCAAGAAAAAAAAGTTACAAAAAATTTAAAAATGCTTTTCTAGATCTTTAGAAAAGTGCATTTTTTAAATGATTGTCAATTTAATTTTCTTGAATAAATCAAATAAAACTTTTCTATTACTTTTATTCGTGTTAAGGAGGTTATTTTGCGTATTTTTTTTTTTGTACAAAAAACTGTTTCTTTTATTATGTAAGTTATTCTTACCAAACCCAGAAATGCATTTTACCTATATTTTTTTATTTGGCTCAAAATTTGTGGGGCCTTCCCATTCACCAAAGAAGCCATTTTGGTTCACCCATAAAAGTCTCGATACAATTTTGGCAGCTGTTTATACAAAAATGGTACGTAAATATTCGAAAATCTGTAACTTTTCAAGGAATTTTTTGATTGATTTGGTGTCTTCGGCAAAGTTGTAGGTATTAATGAGGGCTATTCATAAAAAAAGGCACACGGGAAAAATTGTGATTTTTCAATTAACTTTTTTCACAAAAGTTCAAATTCCCGAAATCCGTATTTTCTAATTTTTCATTTTTTTATGACCGATTTTTCGGCTCCTTTAAAAAAGTCCCAAGTTTTTTCCAGACTCCAAGTTCCTGAAATGATAATGTAGCGTGACGGGACAACATCGTAAAACTGAACTTTTAAAAGGCTCACTACAACAATCGCTACAGTTTTGCCAGTTTGATTTTTTTAAACTTTTGCTCTTCTATACATTATCACAAATGGCTCCTTTCGCTTTTGCTTTTGCTCCTCAAACTTAACGAAATGTTTAAAATTTGAGTTTTTGTCAGCCATTTCTTTGCGTGAGAGGAGCAGATTTACGAAAAAAAAACTCCTCTCCCATTCAATGGCTTGCAGACCATATTTGGTCAATATTTTTGGCTCTTGACGTAAGAAAACGCATTTAAAGCACATTGCAATTATTGAATCATAATAAAAATTAAATCTTTCATATAAAAAATCACATTGAAAATTGAAAGAGTGACATTTTGGTGTAGCTTCGCTAACAATCGGTCTTATATGTTTAGGGGACAAAAACCCGCATCAAACTAACAAACATTCAATATTACGCCCTTTTGAAATATTAGTCTTGATTTTTTTTAGTAGTGTTTTAGGAAAGATCGGAAAATTTCACGAATTTTTCATACTTTAGCATTGGAAATCGGACCATTAGCTAAGATATCAACATTAAAAAATGAAGGGTTGTTTTGTGTGAGACTTAGAAAACTTCAATTTTCCTGTTTCTTTTTCTTTAAGCCGCTGTATCTCTGCAAACAAGGGGTCCAATCTTCAATGTTTCTTAGAAGAAATTGTAGGAAATTTTCTGAACTTAAAAAACAATATTTTCAGGACACTATTTTAAAAAGTAAAAAAACCGGTATTTATCGGATAAAATTTAACTTTGAATGGTTATATTTTGAAAACGGTGAACTTAATCAAAAAAATTGAAAGTTCTTTTCGATTGCAAATTCAATTTTACTTAAAAAATGAGGTTAAAAAATGAGGTAAAAACATTTAAGTACAAGATTTATTTTTTTTACAACCAAAAACCGGCTCCGTGGCTTAATGGTTACGGCTTCTGCCTCACAAGCAGAAGTTTCAGGGATCAAATCCCGGTCGGTACCATTGAAATTTGGAATCAGGAATTGGAACTTTGAATATGAACAAAAACGGATCAGAATCAGGTGGGATTCGAACTCACATCTTTCGATTGATGGTCTGGGACTCTAACCAGTCGGCCATCTGAAGGTTATAAAACATGTTGTATTCTTCTCATATTAAATACGCTCTGATCCCTAATTTGCCTGAAGGGATTGGGAGTCTTGAGATAGATCAAGGATCCGTCTGGTGCTTGCTTCTATGTTAAGGCGGGGCCGGACAATGCCCAACGACCTCGGAATTGGGCCGCTAGGATCTCTGCCATTATGAAATGGGTCGTTGGAAGCAGCGCGAGGGCTATCACCACCTAATACCCGGGACTGAGATAAGTTGCAGCATTCGGCATATACAAAGTCTGATACAAATTATACGTTCCCATAATTTCGCTACCGGTTAGCGGGTATTGGATTGGACCACACACACACACACACACAAGATTTATTTTTTTTACAACCATCACTTTTAAAAAAAAACCATAGCTCGGCCTCAGAATTCTTGTATATACTTCTTTATGGCTCAATGACAACTTTGCCGAAGACACCAAATCAATCAAAAAAATCCTGGTACAGCTGCCAACATTGTATGAAGACTTTTATGGGTGAACCAATGACGCAAAATGGCTTCTTTAGTGATAGGGAAGGACCCCACAAAGTTCTAACCAAATTGGTCAAAATCGGCTGATTTCGTACAGAATTGCTCATATGTTTGCTGTTTTTCATATAATGGCTATAAAATCACTCGAAAAATGAACTTTTTAATTAGACCTCCTAGACCTACCTTCATTTGTACATATCGACTCAGAATCACCAGCTGAGCAAATGTCTGTGTGTTTGGCTGTACACAGCAAAAAATCCAGTGGTAAAATCGCATGCAAAAGCATGCACATCACCTTCGTCAAAATAAACACTTAATATTACACACTGCATGTACAATTTTTGCAAACACAAAAAAAAGTTGCAACCGATGGGATTCAAACCGAGCACCAACAGTAAGGACTGGCGCCTTAGCCCACTCGGCCATCAGACCGATGAAATGCTGTAAGGATAAACGCATATATGAGCTTGACATTTCGGTCAAGCTGGTTTCCCATACTGATGGGCTACATATTTCAGAATGTAATATTACACAGAATTTCATAAAATAATGCAAAATTTATTTTACACCCAGGCCTTTTACACGTAGTTGGATTACTACTTTTTTAGCTGTGTATGTAGACATGTGTACCGAATCAATGTCACTGGAATATCTCTTCACTGGCTGAACCGATTCTGACCGTATTGGCCTCATTCGATTCGTCTTTGGGTCCCATAAGTCCCTATTGAAATTCATAAAATTATGTAAAACACATCGAAAGTTATGCTTAAAAAACTGCTGCATATAAATTTCATAATTTGCAAAAAAGGGTGGTTTTTGCATGGAAACCTGCCTGGAAAGGTTCTGAAGTCGCAACAAAGTGTGGCCTACACAGCAAAAAATCCGATGGTAAAATCGCATGCAAAAGCATGCACATCACCTTCATCAAAAAAGACACTTCATATAACACTGCATGTACAATTTTTTTAAACGCAAAAAAAATTGCAGCCGACGGGATTCAAACCCAAAACCAACAGTAAGGACTGGCGCCTTAGCCCGCTCGGCCATCAGACCGATGAAGAATGGAAAGGATAAACACATATATGAGCTTGACATTTCGGTCAAGTAGGTTTTCCATAGGGACGTGGCGTTACATCGTGCTGCCATCTGGTTTTTTTAAGTGCAAGAGTGGAAAAGTGCTGAGTCATCATCTAAAAATAGACGGCGTCCTATCTCGCCCAGCAAAATGAAGTCGATAAAGTGGAAAACGTGGTCTAAAAATAGCGATGCCACCCCCTATACTGATGAGCTACATATTTCAGGGTGTAATATTACATAGAATTTCATAAAATAATGCAAAATTTATTTTACACCCAGGCATTTTACATGCAGCTGGATTACTAATTTACTTGCTGTGTAAGTTGACTCCAGAAAATAGATTTTTGCTAAACATAGTACCGTCATCTGAGGTGAATCGGGACTACAGTCTGAATAGGGACAATAGTGTTAAGAGCATTTAATGGGTTTAAATTGGAAATGGATGTACACATTTTGTTGGTCTGAGTCTGTTCTAACCGAAACCAACTAGAAAAAATCGAAATATTGTGCTCGTACATGGTTTAACTGCTGTCCCAATTCGCCTCATGTGTCCCAATTTGCCCCAGTTGACGGTATTGAAAACAAGTAAAATCTTCAAATCCACAATTTTCTAGAAATAGAAAAAAAAATAATTTTAATGCTCAGAAAAAAACGTGACATTATTTGTTTTCCCAAAATCTTATTTTTTATCTTTTCTAGTACAATTAGGTTATTTGTATCATATTTGTTGTGCCTTGAAAAGTATTATCACACAGAAAAAACAGATTTTGTGTCAAAAAAAAGTAATATTACATTAGGAACTGGTGAATTTCCATCAGGTTCACATTATAAAACATTTTGTAAGTAAAATTACTCAAAAAAGAGGTAATAATTAACTAACCAAATTAGCAACATTCAAAACTTCTATTTTCTGTGCATGTGAAAATTTCATACTTCAGAAAAGACTGTAAAGAATTGAAAAAGGAAATATGAAACGATTCACTCTAGAAAGCATGTAGAATTCTCTACACAGTTGAAACCTCTTTAATGATGTAATTTAGCCCCAATTGTTAAAATCACACATATTCAGAGGTAAAATTACAAATTTTTTCTGACATAAAAGATGTACCTACCCCTTCCCAGATGTAATATTACCATGATTTTTTCACTGTGTACCATGTCGCATAATTTTTGAGAATTTTCGCTTTGTATTTTTTATATATTTGAATGTAGTGCGATTAGCTCCATTGAAAAGCTGCGAACTGATCAATGTGAATATTCGATCTTTTGGAAACGAATTTTCTGATCGTTTAAGTGTTTCGACAAAGTTAAAGGTTATGATTAGGACCTATTAGGACTGTTCAGAAAAAATGGGTACAGGGGAAAAATCAGATTTTATATATTTTTAAAAAAAGTATTGAAGGGATTTTTTTTATACATTTTTGAAAAAAATAATTATGCAAAAAAAAAATTGCGTTCATAACCAATTTCATAATTAAATTTTAAATGCAAAATTAAATTAGCAATCGAAAATGTTTTTTTTTTTCATTTTTACATCAAGTCTAGAGTCTAGTTTATTAGGTCCTATAAACATATGAAAGACAATAGTTTATAGGTCCTTTTCAAAAAAAAACTTTGGAAGAATACCATTTGCAAGTTATGCCAACATTTCATAAATTGAAAAATTATTGCTTGCTATGTGACAATGAGCAAAACACACTTCTAACAATTGAATCACCTTAAAATATTTGAGGTCATATTTGAGCTCATCAACCTTAAACAAGACAACAACAAAAAATCATGATTCGAACATCCAAAGTGAAATTTTTCCAAAAACTTTGCTGCCGCTCGAAGCTAGTCCGTCCCATATGTAATTTCGTCAATTTTGAGGTAATGATGCAGTTCGGTTCAAAAGAAAACCGGAGAAAATCCTCTTTTTCGAGAAATACTAACACGTAGCCTTATGGGCGGGACCAATTTGACATGCGTTTTTCTCGGCTTGCTGTTTTTACATATGGGACGGACTCGATTAGAGCGGCAGTTTGGGGAATCGAGTCTGGACTGTACTTTTTAATGTTTTAAGATTAGTGATGTTTCGATGTCTCTGTGCTCTCTTATGCTAACTAGATAGGAAAACCAGCAAGCTAAGAACACGAGAGCACAGAGGCATCGATTTTCCAAATAAAACTTAAAAATTGTTTTTCAATGTTTAAAAAGCAAATCTCATCGAAGATTATTCACTAACGAACAAATCATTCACCATTCACCATTATCGAGTCGACCCAGAGATCTGATTCATATGATGAGAAAACCGTATGGTTTTCATTTCGCTTTGTTGTCCCACAACAGTGTCAAAGATAGGGACAACACCCATATTCGCTACCGTAAAACCGTATTTTTTTTGTCCAATACAGAATTCCATAGGCTGAGCTATAATTTATGGTAACATTACAACTTAAAAAGCGGAACAATGGTCACCCAGCGCAACCAGCGTGAGCTCAGTGTGTTTTTGTTCCGAGTTCCAGGAATCCTTCGCACTTTTATGCGATCACTTCCAAGAGGTGCCAAAGGTGCCCGCCAGGGGTCCACCGGATCATAAAATGAAAGCACACAGGTACCCTGCGGTGCAAATTGTTGCCATAAATTTGCGAACCTTGGAAAGTAGGAAAGGGGCCTAGGGGAGATCCATTTCAATTGTAATAAAACGGTTCTGCACGCAGGAATCATGGCCAATTTGGCGGTGGCGAGCGAAGTGGTCTGTAATCTGGCTGCTGCTGCTCGTCAAAAGTGTGTGGTTATGTAGTCAATCGCACTAGCTAATCAAGAGTCGGTGCCAGGGGGTTGAATAAGGTGGGGCGGGGTTCAAGCTTGAGGGGTTCCCGCGAGTAGTAAGCTCATAGGTTTTTGTGGTAATTGGATAATGAGCGGGATCATAAGTGATGGTGACGACTAGAAGCTTGTAATAAGGACAGGGTTGAAGTACGTGGAGAGACTGAGCAAGGCTTTTAGTGCTTTTGTACTTTTGTATTTTTGTTTACGCTTTAAAAAAATCGAATATTCATGAATTTCATTCACGAATTCATGAAAAAGTATTCACGATTTCATGAATTTTATTCATTCATCATCATCATGAATAAAAATCGTGTTTTTTCAAACTGTGAATAATTTTTTGATCGTGATCATGAATTTTTATTCATAAAATCATGAACTTTGTTCAAGGCTACGTGCACACGTTTTCTGAAATCATGAACTTAAATCACGATTACGAGTGTAATCGGTCCTGGCAGGCCATGAATTTTATTCACGGCTCCAAAAATCACAGTTCGAAAATTCTTGGTTTAATTCAATTTCAATTAGTTTTTATTAGTAAATAATCAATTCACAATATCGTAATTTTTATAACCTAATAGAGTTTTGGAGTACCTTTCAACTATGATTTGTACTATAGTTCATTTTGATGTAATTGGATATTCTAACAATGGATTTGCCAAGAGAAGGAAAAATTATTTAAAAAAAAAACCTTCGAAATTTGCTAAGGAAAAGGATAGAAATAGAAAAGCTTAAAACTAGATCACAATTTGTTTTGTCTGTTGACGTCGAAAAAACTGCGCTGCACTAGGCAGCTTATCCGTTGTAAATATACTTCATCATCAGTTCACTAAGAGCTTGGAATTGTTCTGCCTTGTTCCGGCAGGCACGAAAGCGCGTGAGCATCTCTCCAGCAAGAGCGAAAAACTCGGGAAGCGTGAAGAGGTCGTCTGCTTGTCCCGGTGAAGTACCGCTCCCAGAAGCGGCTACTCTAGCGTACGAACCTCCCCAACCGGGAGGGAACGCTGGGTTGGTCGATGGAACCGCTCCGCCGCCAGCTGCTGCAGCGTTCGAGCTCGAAGTCTTCGGAGGTTGGCGGGACGCTGGCGCTTTCTTCTTCTTGTCCTGCTCCTCGAGGTACTTTTTCCGCGCGGCACAGCCACGGAAATTCGCCGTGTGGTTTCCACCACAGTTCGCGCACTTGACGCGCGCTTTGTGCTGCTGGGCGTTTTCCCCCAGCTGGTCTTTCCGCGGAAGATTGCACCTTTCGGTGAAGTGGGTCTCACCGCACTTTACGCACCGGGGCGGAAGATTACAGTTTCTTGAACCGTGTCCGAATTTTTGACAGCGGTGGCATTGCGCTGCGTCGGTCGGATTCTTCGTGTAGAATCGCCACGTCACGAAGAAGCCGTCCAGTGCTTTGATCCGCCGTAAGTCCTGGATTTTGACGGACCCACGATCGAAGTACAGGAGGTACAATGTGTACGTACCTGTCACTGTTGTCGATTTCGAGAGCACCTTAACCTCTCGAGGCTTAACCTTGATGCCCGACAGGTGTTCTTCCAGGTCGGAGATCGGGCGGTCCGGATATCCCTGAAGGACGATCTTCACAGGGACCTTCTCTGCAGGATCAAATGTGAAGAATTTGAAGTTTCGCAACTTCATCTTCTTCACCACCAGGTCGAAATTCTGTTTATTGTGCGTAATAACTTGCACAGAATTTTTACTTATTTTCAGACAATATTGGAGTCCCTCAAGCAACTCGTCAATATCGTCTGCCAACGTTTCCAAAACAAAAATTGGAGGTGGACGTCGTTCCTTCGGAGAGTTACACTTTTTCTGCTTTCCTTGCTTGCGCGCAAGTTCATCATCATCATCGTCGTCGCCAGTACTGCTGCTGTCACTGGCGGAGTTGTTTTCTTCTCCACTCAGCATCTCAAATTCGTTGCTGGTGGGAACGTTGGAAGTGGTTGTTGTCGTAGTGCTGGTGGACTGCTGCTGGCCGGAAGTGCTTCCGGATGCCCGGGTCGATTGTCTCGTCTGTACTTGGGACTCACGTGGACGGTATGACACGTGTAATAGCGATTCATCGATGCAGCGTTGGTGTGTTTACCTTTCTGCACTCTGCCGGTAGATGAGCTTCGCGGGTTTTTCGAGGCCGCACTCGAACTGCCACGGCCACGGCCGGCCCTATGCATGCTGGAGCAGCAAACTCGCGGATAATCACGGTAAATTACGGCGAAAAAAATCGAAAAGTTTGAGGAGCTCCGAACAGTAGACTGTCGCTGGCTGGTGTTGCCAGTCCCGATGAATTCTTAATTTGAAAATCGCGAAATTCCCGTTTTCGTGATATGAAAATCACGATTTTCAAAATACTTTTTTCCGTGTACTCAACCAATTTTAAAATAAATTCACGACTAAAGGGCTGCTCATGTCCTCACTGCATCCAACAGTTGGGGGCATTCTAGCCACCCTCCGTTCAACAGTTGGCCGGGATGCCATCATCATCATCACCATCGCTATTCTCACCGATGATCTCTTCCTCAAATCAGAGTGCAAACATTCTGCGAGGGTGAGATGAGAAGATGCAAATGACCCAGATACGAAATGAACAAACGCGCGCACTTCAAGCTCTTCCGAAGCATTTGTGGAATTTGTTTTTACACTTTTTTCTCTCTTTCAGCTTTGCTGTGCTTTCCCGGAAAAGGGTACTTGGCTGGAAAAATACGCTCAGAGTGCATTTCGATTTCCATTGAGAGGGGAAAGATGTGTGGGATTTTGAAGCATTCTATTATTTATGATTGGGAAAATTAGACTGAAAATAAATAAAAAATAGAACAAAAATATTAAACAATTAATTAAAATTACAAAATCATAAATTTGAAAATTTAAGACAAAAGAATCAAAATAACACAACAAATAAACAGAAACAATTTCACTCAAAACAACCGCCTTTCAAACAATTGGTATCTTCTTCACAAAAAAAAAATCCAAACAAAAAAGCAAACAAACTAAAACAAAAGAAGTGCATTCAATCTGCCATTTCCCCCCGGAATGCACAATAATTCACACTCTCATCCTTTATTTTCTCTCTCTTTTTCCATTCACTCAACTGTGCATTTCATTGCCGTCGTGCTAACTTGTCACACGTGCATTTTGGGCCAAATTGAGTTAAGAACGCCATCTTGTGCAGCTAACAATGCCTCACCTTTTGACCTTCACAGATCCCCAAAATTCGATTTCAATCCTGAGATATTTAACGAAATCCGAAAAAACTCCGAGCATTTTTGTCACTTTACATATGAAAGTAGTTTCAATCCTGTCGTGCTATCTTGTCACTCCCTGAAAATTGATGTAAGTGCGATAACTGGCCAAAGGGATTTCAAGTCAGAACGCGTTTGACACACGTACATGCCCGACTACCATAAACATTTGTAATTATAAATCGGGACTCCGGCAACCAACTTCAACCAAACTTCGGGACAACGCACAGAATGGTCAGCCAATCAAATCTTGTTTGTTATTGTTTACATTGCGTGCTCTAGTTTTTGTTTATTTAAGGTCAAACATTAAAACGCGTTTTTCTCGGAACGTCAAAATGGCGGGTGCGGCAAGATAGCACGACAGCGTCGATTTGCAATTTGAAGAGCATTCTGCTTTTCGCACTCTTTTCGTCGTCGTCGACGATTCATTCACACTTTGCCGTGGCAGCTTTTGCGCCTTTTATGAATGGATTATAACATTTTTTTCTGCTTTTGCTTTTGTTGTTTCTCCCCTTTTTCGATGCAATAGAGAAAGACAGAGTGAGTGAGCGAGGGGGGCCGTCCTTATCGGACGAAGTGCATCAGCCCGTGTGATGTTTTATTTTGTCGTGTTTTTTTTAAGTTGAATTAATTTGGGAAAAAATGTTTGAGAGGACGAAAATATGAGGAAAATGAAGTGTGTTGCAAATGGGCGGAAATAATTTATTCGGTTGATGATAATTATCACATGTTGAATTGTTGAGCCACCAGGAACAACAATAAGGGTGAAAATAAAAAAAGAAATGTGCAGTGGAACAAGATTCCAAAAGTGTGCCGGCTGTCGCCGGTCCGGAAATTTATGCAAATTTTTAAATGCACGAACCAAGAGGTGTTGAATGAATGAATGAAGGTTGAGGTTTACCCTTTTTAGTGGGATGGAAAGGTGCCGGCAAAGCAGAACAAATGCACAGGAAGGAAGTAGGTCTTATGCTTATTAGCCCATCACAATCTGACAGCTATGCGGAGTTTTGCTAGCCCTCCGCTTAAATGGTGTCATTTTTATTTACACACTCGGTTTGCGGTTCTAATGAAGCTATCAGGAATCGGACAGAGGTGCCATACACTCAAATTTAAGGGTTTGTTTGGTTTGAGCAGAAAAAATAACAAATAATTAAATGTATATAATTTAGTTAATATTTTCTTAAAAAATTGCAGTGGGAAATCAAACATTTCAAAATTATTTCTTTCAAGATTTAATAATGAAAAGTTTAGACTTTTTTTTATTATGTCCTATAAACAAATGTAAGCATTGAGTGTAACCCGCTTACTCCGATGGACATTTACATAAGGTGTTAAGGGGATAAACTGAATGTTTACATTTCGATGCCGGTGTGCTCTTTTGTTCTACACTCAACCCCCGGTGGTTGGTCACTTTTTCGTTTAACAATTTTTTAGTTTGTACCCCGTTGGTTGGTCAAAGTCAAACTAAAAAGTGACGAACTGTGCATTAAAAAAAAGAAAGTAAAGTGATCCCAGAAAAAAATAATAAAATATTAAGGACAATTCAAATATTTTTTTGTTTTTTCCGGGAGGCGGAGCAATGCTATATATTGAATTTTAATTTAAAAGTAGAAAAATCTACTGCAAACTAAACGTTGATTTTTTTTAAATCAAATGGGAAACTTTTAGGCTTTTTACAAACTTTAAATTTTGGAACCACCGATGGAAAAAAGAGCATAGAGTTTAGGAAAAAAAGCGTTTTTTGAAGAAATTAATTAAAATTTTGTGATTTTTTTACATAATTAATTCTGATGTTAAAGCATTTTATGATATTTGGCATACAAAAATTAGGAAATTTGAAATTTGACTTCGACCAGAGCCTATAGACAAAAATTTCAAATAAAACCACATATGTTTAAACGAGTCTAAACAAGCTTAATGTGATTATCAATGAAGAAAACATGATTCTAGAGTGTTTTAAGTTGATAAGTCTTCTATTTTCATAAAAAATTTAAAGTTTTTTGACATAATTTCAACTTTTGCTCTCTATTTTTTTCGGATGAATTTTATTTGCAACGGCCAGATGAAAACAAAAAGTCGAATGCATCTGAAAATTTTGTAAAAAGGAATGTCACAGAAATGACTACACCTCAAGGTCATGCAAAAATGCTTTGAAATATTCGAATATCTGTTTCTTGAGAACGAATTTTCAGATCGATTTGGTGTCTTCAAAAAAGTTGCTGGTATAAGTAAGGAGAAATCAAGAGAAAATAATTACATTTCCATTTGTTTATTAATAAAAAATAAACAAAAGAGCAAAAAAACATTTTTGGATATGCTTTAGATTACAAAAATTGCCCAAGACAATTTTTGTCATTAAAAAGTAATTTTTCGGTCGTTTTAGTTTTGTAAAATCTTATTTGCAATCAAAAACATTTCTGTAAATAAGCACCTTTTTTGAGTAATAGTCACTTTTCTCGGTCAATTCCAGTTTCGTCACATTTGCCACCATTCATAAAGTTATCAGAAAAAATCATACGATTTTGCTTAAAAAACATCAATAAATCGACCAAAATCGATACTGCCTCTGGCAAAAAAAATGTGGTGAAATTTTCACCCTTTACAATCCAATCCCGCCTCTAAGCGGACTTCTATATGAAAAATCACCAAAAATCCATTTTTAAACCACTTTTTGACCCTTAAAAAACATCGGAAAAAATAACGCTTAAAAATTTGACTTAGCCAACGTTTAAAAAAATGTAATTTTTTCTGGGGTCCAAAAATAAAAAATTACTCTAAAAACATGAAAAAAAGTAGAAAGGCTAAGGGTAATGATAACTAAGGCGTCATCCATAAAGTATGTCACGCTCTAGGGGGGGAGGGGGGGTTTGAGCAAGTGTGACATTGCATGTTATAAGTATAGGAAAAGCGTGACAAAGGGGGGGGAGGGGGGGTAAATTTTGACTAATTTTAGCGTGACGTACTTTATGGATGAAGCCTAAGAGGTAGTAGAATAAGTCAAATACTATCGGAAACAAACATAAACTAAACAAGATAAATGCAAGTAAAAATTAATCAAGAAAAACATAAAACAAGAGAAATAAAGTATTTTGTAGAACAAAAGTTGCTCAAAATAACCACCTCCTCCAAAAAAATGACTTAAGAGGTCAAAAAGGTTTAACATGAGCAAATTTTGCATAGATTTTAACAACACTGATTAAATTGTAATATACCAATGAAAGGATTTTCAAGAGATTTATTTTTGTTGAAAACTGAGAAATTCGTTAAAAAAAAACAACTACATAGTTTATGAAATTAGATTTGAGTCTAGAGTCCCAACAATTTAAAAGTTTTGAGAAACCAAGCTATATTTTTCTTTGAAATTTCAATTTTCAATTAGTTTTTATTAGTACATAATCAATTCACAATATCGTAATTTTTATAACCTAATAGAGTTTTGGAGTACCTTTCAACTATGATTTGTACTATAGTTCATTTTGATGTAATTGGATATTCTAACAATGGATTTGCCAAGAGAAGGAAAAATTATATAAAAAAAAACCTTCGAAATTTGCTAAGGAAAAGGATAGAAATAGAAAAGCTTACAACTAGATCACAATTTGTTTTGTCTGTTGACGTCGAAAAAACTGCGCTGCACTAGGCAGCTTATCCGTTGTAGATATACTTCATCATCAGCTCACTAAGAGCTTGGAATTGTTCTGCCTTGTTCCGGCAGGCACGAAAGCGCGTGAGCATCTCTCCAGCAAGAGCGAAAAACTCGGGAAGCGTGAAGAGGTCATCTCCGGTGACGTCTGCTTGTCCCGGTGAAGTACCGCTCCCAGAAGCGGCTACTCTAGCGTACGAACCTCCCCAACCGGGAGGGAACGCTGGGTTGGTCGATGGAACCGCTCCGCCGCCAGCTGCTGCAGCGTTCGAGCTCGAAGTCTTCGGAGGTTGGCGGGACGCTGGCGCTTTCTTCTTCTTGTCCTGCTCCTCGAGGTACTTTTTCCGCGCGGCACAGCCACGGAAATTCGCCGTGTTGTTTTCTTCTCCACTCAGAATCTCAAATTCGTTTCTGGTGGGAACGTTGGAAGTGGTTGTCGTCGTGGTGCTTGTGGACTGCTGCTGCTGCTGCTGGCCGGAAGTGCTCCCGGATGCCCGGGTGGATTGTCTCGTCCGTACAGGGGACTCACGTGGACGGTATGACACGTGTAATAGCGATTCATCGATGACGTCACTGGGCACGCTCCCGTGCGCGATGGCGGTCGATGCAGCGTTGGTGTGTTTACCTTTCTGCACTCTGCCGGTAGATGAGCTTCGCGGGTTTTTCGAGGCCGCACTCGAACTGCCACGGCCACGGCCGGCCCTATGCATGCTGGAGCAGCAAACTCGCGGATAATCACGGTAAATTACGGCGAAAAAATCGAAAAGTTTGAGGAGCTCCGAACAGTAGACTGTTGCTGGCTGGTGTTGCCAGTCCCGATGATTCTTTGAAATTTTGTTGCAATTTTTTGCTTCGTTTAACATCAATATGGAAATAGTACATCTGGCAAAGTCTGTGCAAATTAAAAATTAAACAGTCAAATAAATTAAAAAAACAGTTCGTTATGAAAAAAGGTATGCGATAAAGATAATCGGGATAAATTACACAGCAAAAAATCGCATGCAAAAGCAGTCACATCACCTTTGTGAAAAGAGACACTTAATATTACACACTGCATGTTCTATTTTGTAATCACATAAAAAGTTGCAATCGACGGGATTCAATCCCAGCATCAAGATTAAGGACTGGCGCCTTAGACTGCTCGGCCATCAAACCGCTGAAGAATGGAAAGGATTTACGCATTTTTTTGGAATTCACATACATAATTTAAATATTTGTACTATTCTTCCGTTTTGTTTTTGGAAAATACTTTAACAATACCATACTTTAAAATCGCTCCAGGATTTTTTTACATTTTTGTATTTTGGATAAAAAAAAATACCATATTTTCAAATGAAACTGAGCAAAATTTAAGTTTCACATAATTCACTCACCTTTAGTATGGGGCTGCTAATTTGCGGGCGTTTCTTTTCCTTGGAACAGAGACAGCCCCAAGGCATCTTACAGGAGGGGAGATGATGGTCCGAAGAAAAAGGGACGAGCCAAGTCTTTTTCAATGTCTTGCAGTTACGTTTTTTTTTCACATGTCACTAATCACCCCCACTTTACTTACAGAGTAAATATTCAACGAAACGTGCACACAGCTCGTCATCATCCTGGTGCACTAGCAGTGATGATGGTTGGAGCACTATTTTCCAACGGCTTGAGGTCATTTTGGACCCTCTTTTAATTTGCACTAATCACTCATATTTAGAAAACTTCGCTGGCAGCACTGTCACGATGGTTTCTTCACTGAACTGTCATTGATGGTGGAAGAGGTCTGAAAAAAAAATGAAAAGAGAAAATGTTAGTTAAACTAAATTTATTACAACTTAAAAACAAGATCTACGTCAGCTTCAAGATATTTTTCAAAGGGTGTGAAAATAATAATTAAAATCCTGAAAGATTACAATCGTTTCATCTTGTCCAACAACATAAAAAGAAGTGCAAACTAATCTCTCCAGTGTTGCCAGCTACAAATTACTCGCAAATTAAACCCACATGTATCATCACTGTTTCTCGCAAGAATGCATCCTCTTTTCGTTTTTTTTTATGCCATGAAGGACGTGTCCACCGGAATGCATTCCACATATACAATGGGCCCGGAGGCACTGGCGTTGGGCCCATTTATCATCCATGTCCAGTGGCGGTTTTTCGAGCATTTATTTTTATTTTTTCGCAAGTCTGCACGGAAAGTTTTTTCCTAACAGAAGCTACTCTTTGTTGAAAAATTACCTCCATATCGTAGAACGCCCCTTCTGGTAAAAGAAAAACAGCAAAAAAAACTGATGAAAATGAAACGCCTCAGCCAAATTAAAAAAACACAATCCATTTAGTGTCCCTGTTTGATGTTAATGTTTCGCAATAAATTTGCGCCACGTCACCAGCGAAAGTGATGACAAACGCGTGGAATTAATCTGCCAACCTTTTTTTGTTTTCACCATCGTGTTGATCCCCAATTAAAAAGCTTGATGAAGGAACGTCCTCCCTTGCTAGCGAAACGTCAGCACGGAGAATGAGAAAGACAATAAACGACTGGGAAACTTGCGCATAACCGCAAACAATAAGTTGATTGCACTTTACCGATACGAATCGATTGGACGCCCACGCAACGCGCCCAGGTGTATGATTTGTCCGGGAAATCTTGACTCTTTGAGGTTTTCAAACCCTTACGAGACCAACGGGTTAAGTGAAAAAGCTGAATTGGTGAACTGTCAAACAAGGGGTGATTCAATGACTCAGCGGAACCTATAATATAATTTTTTGTTGTATTTTTGTTGTATTTTTGTTGTATTTTTGTTGTATTTTTGTTGTATTTTTGTTGTATTTTTGTTGTATTTTTGTTGTATTTTTGTTGTATTTTTGTTGTATTTTTGTTGTATTTTTGTTGTATTTTTGTTGTATTTTTGTTGTATTTTTGTTGTATTTTTGTTGTATTTTTGTATTTTTGTATTTTTGTATTTTTGTATTTTTGTATTTTTGTATTTTTGTATTTTTGTATTTTTGTATTTTTGTATTTTTGAATTTTTGAATTTTTGTATTTTTGTATTTTTGTATTTTTGTATTTTTGTATTTTTGTTTTTTTGTATTGTGCAAGACTGCTTTAATGTCAAATTGACAATAAAATCTCTTTCGAGAGGCCACCAAAAGTTTGTCGCCGAAAGGGTGTCTCGGGGCGCCCAACTCCTCCGCACTCGAGTTCGAGTTGATTGAGCTGAAAGTAAATAGAAAAGTAAAGTTTGTGCACTTTTTGAGAAGAAGCAGAAGGTGCAACGATGGCGCCCTCCATTCTGTCAGTGTGTGGGCTATCAGGGGGGACCATCAGCAGAGCAAAAACGTCGCAGACAATTTCCAGATAAATCAAAAGACATTTTGTGGAAAGTTTTGTGGGGAGCATTTGATTGAATTACAAACATGGACCGACAGTTCTCCTCCCTGTAACTGTCAAAATTGTCAAATTTCACTTTGATTACTGTCAAGGGTTAGTTTTGAAATGCAGTGCTGCCAGTCCCAAACGAGCAGGGGGTGATTCAATGCAGTTCAAAACATCAATGCTCCATTGCTCTGATTAGCCTTATTTTCCCCATTTCTGACGTCTAAAATCCAGCTGGGACTGCATGAAATAAACCAGGTCTGCGTTTTTTCCGGAACCTCACATGCAAATTCATCAACCGAAATCCCCGGGAATCGGGACCGCTCACTTCCTTATAGAGCTTACAACAATATAATAACTCAGCGAGCTCGGAACGGCTCAGGCATGAATTATTCGTTTCTTTCTGACTGTTCAAAACCACTGCCGCGGCGGCGTTGGCGGCCACAATCCTCCAGACGGATCCAGTTCCCGAAGAGGCTGGATTTGTATTTTTCCGGATTGTTTACGAAGAGGTCGGGGGAGGACGCAAGGGAATTGCATCTATTTAATTTCTCAAAACCACACGACTGGAAAGTGATCTATGAAAGCGGTTATATTTCTCCGATCATCCGCGGAGGAGGAGAAAAAAGGTCTAAACAATTCCGGAAGCAAAACGAGTGCCGGGAAATTCCGCTGAAGTGCATAACATAACCTCAAAAAGTAGGGCGCGTTGCAGCGCGTGATGCACCCGATGTGCACGTGCCAATCATTATGAGTTCTTCGAAGGAGTTCAGGGGGCCTTCTTGGCAGCCATTACCGGTTTCGGCGTAGACGGTATGCCTCGGATGAACTCGTGGCGACCCTTTTGGGTTTTGAGCTACCCCTCGGAAAAGAAGCAAACTGTCAAAAGTGGTAAATCAAAACAAAAGGCAGTGACGCAAACTGTCAAAATTACAGCTGAAAATTCAAATACCATGATTTTGCAATCAAGGCTCGCAAAGAGTTCCCGCCTGAGAACGGGTTAAGAGGAATCTAATCGCTCCAGTTGGAGCCGACAAACGGTTGTCTTTCAGCGCGGCGGAACCATCAAACCGAGGTTTCCTCTTGCCTGGCATGCCGCGCGGACCCAGCTCATAATCCACTTTTATGACCATCATTACGCATTATGTGCAGCTATTTTATATTTGTTTATTCTGTGTGCCACCTCTTCACCCTCACTTCTTCATGACAGCAGCGTTGCCAGAGCAGTCTCCTGCCGAGTCGGCGTTGCAACTGCGTTGCACAAGGAAGGTGTTTAGAACTCGTTTCCGTGGAAGAAAGGGGACGAGCGCGATGACCAACGCCGGGGCCTACTGCGATGACCACCTTCGCGGTTAGACTTTTGTCCGCCGCACTTCACACCGATGCCTATTGGCCTCTGGCCTCTGTCGCGGTGAATGTTTGATGATTTGAAACGCTCTAGGAAGGAAAATATTATGATCGTTTTTCGTGGTTGGCTATTGTTTGTTGTTGTTGGGACGGTGGGTGATCGCGGCAGAGTCAAGTTTTCATCAGGAATGGCGTATTTAAGAACTAACAAAACTCATTCAAATAATCTATGAACTAGCAACACTGTCTTAAAAATGACATCTGTCAACTTGCTAAGTTGGCGGTATTTGTCAACAGCGTACAGAACACACCTGATGACCATTTTATCGGAACAATGATTTTAGAAATTTAAAACTGCGGATTCAGTGAAGAAAGTTGTTTAATTTGGCAACACTGTTGTATCGAAAACAATCCAAGAGGGCCGTATTCATCAAATAGCTACACCGCCATTCCTGTCAAAAATGGTAAATATATGATCAGAACCAATGGTAACCAATGGTAAATACTATGATCAGAATAGGGGAGCTGGGGGTAAGACGGCCAGGCGGGGTAAGACGGCCACCCCACTGTTTTACTAAGTATACTAATGAATATTACTAAAATGTTTAGCAATACTGTTCCTCATGCTAAATAATGCATATGGAGTCACCTTTGCCAAAAATATTGTTTGAAATAGTATAAAAATAGCTCAAAATAAACAAATAATTTTTGAACTTGAAACTGGATGTAATTTTCATGAATTACAACTTAGGCATTTTTGTTAGATAACAATATGTTTTCCTGTCTTCAAATATTTTTTCATGTTAAATTGAAGTTTTCCCTAGATTATGTCCCTCGAAAAAGTTTAGAAAATGCGATGAGCTATTTACAAAAATTGTTTAAAAAAATAATTTATTTGAGGGCAAGACGGCCACCTCCTCCGGGGGTAAGACGGCCACCCGTAATTTGTAGATTTTAATTGATATAGGTTATATTTTTGACGGTTTTTGACTATTAAGACATATTTGTAGATAAGGAAAAGCATTTTCAATAAAACTATCCATTTTTAATCAAAATGCTGTTAACTACCGTTTCGACAACATTCTTTACTGTGATATAGCAAAACTTATTGAATAGTATGAAATCCTATCAAACTTTTCATAAAAATCGCTAATTTAATATTGTTTACATAATTTTGATTTACTTATTCTAATCAAAATACACAAACTAATTATTTTGCATCAAATTGTGTTTGTTTTGTAGTAAAAATTCACAGTTTTTCATAAAATGTGGTCGCAATAATATGAAATTCACTGAGCCAAAATATGAAAATTTTTAAACAGCGTTTTTCTTCACATTTGAAACCTGATTTTTTCAACCAAAATAGTTATGATGTTCAGAGAAGTCTGTTCAACCAACCTTGTAGGAATTTGGGTGGATTTAGCAAAGTTATTAAATTAATTTATAGCACTGGCCGTCTTACCCCACATGGGTGGCCGTCTTACCCCGAGTATTTCATATATATATACGATTTCAATCATTTTTTTTAAATTCCTGAAAAGTATTGAAAATTGGTTTTTAGACTAACTAATTTATGTCATTTCTATAATGGACTAGTAGTAGAACAATATGTACGTAATTTGAGATCAAAATAATCTGTTGTGTAAATTTTATTAGACTTCTCCCTTAGGGTGGCCGTCTTACCCCCATCTCCCCTACTAGACAAATTCGATTTGTAAACAATCATTGCGTGTCGCTTTGAAAACATTAAATCAGCTGTCAATTTTCAAAAGGACCTTGAATGAAAACAATCTTCCATAATTTTTCAACTGGCGATATCTCGGAAAAAATGATTCGTTTTTCAACGTAAATTATGAACCTTTTGTTGATTTTTTTAATCTCTTTTTAATAAAAATAAAATTAATCTTGATTCTTAAATTTCGACATTATTTTGCTAAAAAAGATCTAGAGAACTACTGAGCTGATTTGATCCGGATGAATTTTTTATGTTCAGGGTTGCCAACCATAGCTGTGAAGATTTAGAAAAAATCTGATATTTTTCACAGCATCACGCTCAAAATCCGAGCGAAGAGGAGATTTTTCCCACAACCGTCACACTTGTCTATTAAAATTGTATATCCGATTGTCACGTTCCGGACACCGCACCGCCATCAACAATGGTTCAATTATTTTGTTTACACAAAGTAATCCCGCTGGGAAAGTCTGTAAAATGATTGATTCATCTCAATTTGGCCCGGAAACGTGCGATGGGGTAATTTGTCATTTATTACTGTTTTGAACTTTTGTGTAGGGCAATTTCAGCCTGAATTTGTATTGCCAAACCTGTTTGTAAAACGCAAAATTTAAGTTTGGAATTAGGAAAATGCAATTTACACAGTTGTCCAATAACTGCCATACCTCTCCATGAAAATTTCCCCATATCAAATGCAATGCAAAGTTGCATCTGGCCAATAAAAGCCATAAAAATCAACCCAAAGGGAAAGGTGTTCCGTCGATACCCCCTGGAACGGCATCGGGCGAGAGAACGACCAGCTGTCAGAAACAGCGATTTATAAATTTAAAATTTGCAGCGACGACGACGACGATTGGGCGCACCCACACCAACATCATTCAGCCATTCTCGTTGAATGGGATGCTTTCTTGTCGGGGGTTTTGTTGTTGTTTGACTTTGTGCGAAAAGGTTACCTTTTCGTGGAATTAACTTATTCCATTCTGGGATTCACTCTGGGTTGGATAACGGTTCGTCGGATTTTTTGAAAGATTTCGAAACTGTGAGATTTTTGGTAAGAATAATTCAAATATAAAGTGTGTATGAAGTGTGCAAACATTAAGTTTTTATTTTTTTTTTAAGTATGTTTTCTATTTTTTTAAATAGGTAAATTCGGTTTAGTTCAAAATTTTTATTTCTAGAAAAAAAGGTGCAGTGATAATGTCACAGACATGACCAAAATGAAAAAGATTGCAATATCTTTTGAAAACAACTTAAATACAACAAATTGGTCAAAATATAAAAAATTTCCACTGTCCCTCTTCCTTTCTCGACACAATCAAGATGTTTTTATTGTTCACAGCATGACAATACGGTCATAACACATGACAGAGCATAAATATTTGGTGTCATCAACGACAGCCAGTGGCAGCAATAGCCATCCCTCCAGACTCTGCAACAGTAATAAAGTAAATGACCAACGACCCCGTCCATGCCAAAACAGAAGGTTCATCAACAGTAGAGGGTATTTTTGCACAACCATACAGTCGATTCGGGACGTGCCCGGGGCCAACTTCCGAGGGATCAAGTTTCCTAACCTCTCCCTTCCTTCCCTTTCCCCAGCTGCCGGATCTGTTTTGATCTTTTTCCAAACAACAACAGCTTAATTTGTGACGTGTGTGTTGGAACATTTTCAGCAGATTCCAAAAGCACACAGATTCAAGGCCAAATCGGGTTTTGACACCGTGCCCAGATGGAAGGTCAATGGCAAAGGCCGAAAGAACCCGAAAATAGCGGTGAAAATGAAGACATATTGCGACACAGAAACGTGACCCAGGCCGTCACGTCAATTTCATCAGGCCGATTCAACCATATGTGTGTTGAAATCTGGAGGAGGTTTGCAGGGATGGGAAATGCTTCATGAAAAAAATCTCACTGTATCATAATCACTTCTCACAACTAGTTTCTCACTACCTACCTTCCTACTTCTCACAGATCACTTCTCATTTCTGATTTTTTTCACAACCACTTCTCAGTATCTTGATTCTCACTATTCACTAATCACTTGTCACTACCAGTTGTTCACTTCTCACGACACTGTACTGTACTCACAAATCACCCCTAACTATTCGATAACCACTTCCTGCATGAAATTGTAAATCACTCCTTCCTTGTTCTAACAAATTTCTTTTCAACAACTCACCAATCACTTCTCAACAACTCACTCTTCACTTCTCACTTACTTACTCGTCCCTCACTTCTTATTCTTCACTATTCACTTACAACTTCTTATTAAAAATTTCTCAGAACTTGTTTCATACTTCTCACCGTTCACTTCTCACTATTCACCAAAAAACTTTTCATACTACTTGCTCACTCACTTCTAGTACTCACTTCTCACTTCGCGGTACCTCAATTTGACAGTTTGTTTTTAATTTGTGAAACATCATTCAAAAGTGGAGACCTTCTCATCACTGCCAATCCCACCACCTCACATCACATCACACCCGCTGCCATCACCAACCAAACAACAAAGGGAAAGTGTGCATCCCTAACAGCCGCGTTCGCCACTCATTGTTGGGTGATTATTCAATTTGGGCCGCTCCATCTTTGTCGTCATGGGTTTGGGATAGCGAGAATCGATCGAGAATCGGGGTTTTCCAACTGTGATCTATATTTTTGCACTTCTTTTGTGTTTTTGAGTTTTAAAAGCACGGCGAAAAGTGAAAGAGAGGAAAACAATTGGGCAATGTGTTGCAGTGTGTGGCGTTTTCGAGCAATTTATTTTATTTTAAATGTTCAATTGCCATTTCATGCTGAAAGCAATAAATAAGGGAGGGTTTCGTGGCTACTGGCCGGTTTTAATGTAAATTTATTATTTTTTTATTTTTAACCTTCTCTTGGTATTTAAAAAAAATCACACAAAAGGTATTGGGGTCTTTTCCGACACAAACTTAAAAAAATCGCCAAAAATCCAGTTTTTTAACAATTCCGACGCTCATGGTCTCTAACACTCAAACGCTCGGGTAGTCATTTGACCCCTATTTTTTTTCTTAGAAATCCCATAACTTTTGATAGAATTGACCAATTTGGATGCTTTCGGTTGCAAAAGATCCAGATTTGTCTATATTTTGAACTGCCAGATGGGGGACAAATGTGGTCCATTTTTACCGGAGATATTCCGGATTCTGTTGGGGTACCTCGGCCCTCCTATATGGGTATTTGGCCAATATAATAAAAACTTTTCAACAGAAAAATTTCGGAAATGATGCAAAACTACAAGGCATCATCCTAATACATCATCCTACAAAAATAATTGACATGGTTAAGTCCTACGGGGCAGCGGAGCCGGTTCCAGTTGGGCAACAATTGACATCAGCTCAGTGAACCGTTTCCGGATATAACCTGTTCCGGTGCCCGAAGGTCTTCAGCATGTCATGTATCTATGCAGGATGATGTTTTAGGATGATTCCTTGAAGTTTTGCATCATTTCCGATTTTATTCTGTTGAAAAGTTTTTATTATATTGGCCAAATATCCATTTAGGAGGGCCGAGGTACCCCAACAGAATCCGGAATATCTCCGGTAAAAATGGACCACATTTGTCCTCCGTCTGACAGTTGAAAATATAGACAAATCTGGATCTTTTGCACCCGGAAGCATCCAAATTGGTCAATTCTATCAAAAGTAATGAGATTTTTAAGAAAAAAAATAGGGGTCAAATGACTACCCGAGCGTTTGAGTGCTAATGAAACCCTTAAGATGACTCCTTTCCGAAACCGACCTGGAAAACTGGATTTGGTCACTGCGGCCACCGGGTCTCTGCTAGAACCGAAAACAGAACTTTTTGAGACCCCAATTTTGACGACCTGTATCTCCGGCAAATTTCAACCAATCATGATGCTCCGGATTGCACTCGACAGGTATTTTTCTAAACTTTGACCACAAATACTAATGTCAGGGCCAGGTGCCCTCTCGGTTCCGGAAATCCGGAACATCCGAAAAGTTAATTCTTTACTTTACTGTTTCACGTATATGCGATACCATTACGCTTACAATAGTTGAAGTTGATCCATGAAACTTTCTGAAAACACAATAAATGATTGACAGAACCACTCTGGAGTGTTACTGACCAGTTCCGGGTAACTTGGAACTGGTTCCCGGGTTCCTGAAGAACGGCCAACTTGACTTTTTTGGTGAAAACCCATCATGTTGCACATCAAACTTCATGAAATTGAAAAATACGTCAATCTACGGTCATGCCGATGTTCGCTGACCCATCCTGGCCAATTTGGAATCGGTTACCGGTGGCCCCTTGGGGACACTTCCGGAGTATGAGATAAATCCTATCATCCGACATATCAGCAGTTCTTGTTAGCTTAAAATATCAGTCCCTAATCCATTCTGACATTAAATTACAGAAAAACACCGATTTATTTGCTAAACATAGTTAAAGTGACTGTCCCATTATTATTCGAAGCCCGACAGTTACCAAATGTCAAAGCTGGTCATAATGTGTTTCATTTTATTCATTTTTTAATGATCTTAAAGTTGTTGAAAATGACACAACTGGCACCACTGCTTTCACAACGGAAATTTCACCAGCTCGTGTAATATTACCATAATTTTATTTTCTGTGTCGAGAATAAAGCATTTAACAATAATTTTCCATCGAAAATTTTTGTAAACGTGGCTTTTAATTTTGATTTTTGCCTTCCTCACCTTACTGAGGAAAGGCTATAAAATCACTCGAAAAATGAACTTATTAATTTGACCTCGTAGACCCACCTTCACGTATACATATCGACTCAGAATCATGTTCTGGGCAAATGTCTGTGTGGATGTGTGGATGTGTGTAGGTGGGTGGACAAAACAAATTGTCACTCGATTATCTCCGGACTGGATGAACGGATTTTGATCGTATTAGTCTCATTCGATCCGTCTTGGGGTCCCATAGGTCTCTATTTAAAATCAGCAAGTTTAGTTAAGTACTTCAAAAGTTATGCTAAAAAAACGATTTTGGCGTATGTCCGGAAGATTGTAAAAAGGGTGGTTTTTGCAAGAAAACCTATCATGTTATACATTTTCAGAAAGGTATTAAAAAGTCCTTTCCAATGAGCCCAAAACATTGTGTCAGCCCGCCTGTGTGCTTCTAGCAGATGCGGCGAATGAAGCTGATGTAGGTAATCTCGAAAACACAAAACTTTAAAATTCGATATCTCTGGAACGAAACATATTCATTTCTGTCGATAAGTGATTCTTATGTAAAATTGGCCGGGGAACACGATGGTGAGGTCAAATAAAAAAAATAAGTTGGGGTGTATTGAGATACGGCCGTTTAAAGTTTTCAATTGCGCAATACAGGTAGAAACAGCGAATTAATCAACATTTTGATCACGGAAATGGATTCTACGTCCAATTTCCTTCAAAATTGAGTCTAAAACCGACCCTCTAAGATTTGTGGTTCCTGAGTTATCGTCGTTTGAAACTAGGAGGTTTGATCAAAAATCGCCAAAAAGTCGATTTTTTGGGGAGGTACAAAAATGGAGGGGGTGGTCCGATTTGGATGAAATTCGGGATTCTTGCATGTTTTGATAGTATCAACAGTCCTGCCAAATTTGAGCAGGATCGGAGAGGGTAATTTTCAAATGCTGTTCCGCTTCAGATGGAATGACCCATATATAGATTTCGATGGTTTTGATCGAACGCGAATCAGTTCAATACGGAGCGTCGGATCGAGGTGCTCTTTGTTGTGTTGGGTTCGTATAAGCCCAAGGAAGGTTCTTACGCCAAAAAGTGGCAAATTTGGCCACTCTGGAACCGATTCCGGAAAATCTGCAGATTGTATGGAAAAAGCTGCGTATAATCAAATTTTGATCATAGGAGGCTGACAAGGAAAAAGCTAAAAACGTCAAAAAACGAAAAAAGGAAAAGACGAAGTTTTTCGGGAAAGGCTTGTAGTTTACATATTAGTTTTACATTTTGAAAATAAATGATCCGTAATCGGTGAAATGAATTATAAACACAGTAAAATAATTTGAATTTTAAGATGTTGAAAATTTGGTTAACAGACCACTTTTTTGAGTATTTTGTTAATGAAATAACGAGTATAATTTCACCAGTTTCTGTTGTAAAATTACATATTTTTTGACACAAAATCTGTCACCAGTACCAGATGTAAAAAAAATCCATCATTATTTTTTACTGTGAATGATAAATATTCAGTACCAGTATTGCAGTCAAAAATTGTGTGAATCGTTTGTATAAATAGATTAAACAGGAATCGAAATCGTCGGAAAACCCAGACTTTATTTTTTTTAAATCGTATCTTTGAATTAACATTTTTTTATATCTTATGGAAAATTTTCCAAGGAATCCGAGACCAGCAGTTTTGATGCTTTTTATGTCTTCATACGACCTTTTCAATGCAATGCAATTTATCGGACCACCCTAACACGGCATAGGCCACCCTAATGACCAAATAGAAAAAATACGTTTTTATTTTGAACAACAAACGCCAATGTTCGACCCGATCGGACAACTTTTTTTTTAATCGCGCTGTTTTAAAGTGGAACACTGCTGGTTTATTATTATTTTGAGGGAAATATTCTCACTTTTCCGACAAATAGGCGATGTTCTACAATGTGATGTGGCAAATGTGCAGAAAATGTGAAAAACAAGCAAAAAATAGACAAAGTGAATGTAAAAACACGAAAAAATCAGATAGGCAAAATGTAATGATAGGAGATGGAAGAATAGGCCAAAATACTACCAAAAACAAACAAAAATTAAACAAGATAAATGCAAATAAAAATACTAAACATGAAACAAGAAAAACATAAAACAAAAGCAGTAAAGTTATTTGTAGAGCGAAAGTTGCTAAAAATAACCTCCTGCACAAGAGAAAAATAAAAACTTTTGTCACTGTGTAAAAATTGGTGGTGCCTTTTTTACTGATTTTTAATCAACCAGCTCTTCTCCTAATAACATAAATTTCCAAGTTTTTGCCGGGAAAAAAATAGTCGCCTTTTCGATCGAGTCTCTTTTCATAAAATAAAACAAAAACTAAATTTTAGGAAATTTATCGCTATGAATAAATGTAAAGTAAACTTTTATTTTAATAAGCTTAATCTCATTTACATGAATTCCATGCGACAGTATTCTGAATTAACATTATTTATCATGGCACTTTTTGGTACATCAATTCATCTTAGAAACCCCAAATTATGTTTTTGCATGAGATTCCTGAGATTACCTGACAATCATGCTTTCTACAAAATGACACCTTATTTGCAACATGCTACCTGCTAGAAGAAAAAAAAACTGCCAAACTGTCACTTGCAATCGGATGGCTTTATCACCTTCTCCAGAAGCCACATCTGGGACGCCCAAACCAACCAAGCCAACAATCTTGTCACCCATAAATATTCGCGACAGCTTCGCCGGAAAGTTCGCGTGTATCGCGTGTGTACCCACTTTCGAAGCCAGCTGGGCTGAACTGAAAAACATCGCGCAGGACAGCAATTCACGACTTTACGGTAGCTTAATTTATTAATCAAATAAGCACGCGCGGCGCGGTTCGTGTTGAAAAGCCCGGGAAATCGATTTCGGTCCTCGTCGTCGGCATGTTTTAGAGTGTTACTTTTATTTTTGCTGCTTTATTTCTCTTGGGGTCGTGTTTTTGCTTCAAACTGAGGCATGAAGCAGAGCTTTTTTGCGGGATTTTTTCTCGATGTCGTTTCTTGCATCTTTTTCCGACCAGAAGAGACACCCAGCTGGGGACTCGTTACTTTTAGGGTGGGTGTAAAATTCAATTCCTTTATGGGTACATTCCGAATACGACTGTCAAATTCTTCGTCATGATGGTTATGCATTTATACCAAAGTTATGTGTTATTGCACGTTTAATGACACTCCTGCTGACTAAAATCTTTATAATGGGAAATTATAGAAATAATATTTATGTAAGATAGAACCACCCTAGTCCTCAAGCCACATCTTCTGATTTAGACACAACTATCGACCAACCGCAACCTTTCTGGGCGCTGCACTAAGCCCGCGTTTATCCGCGACTTGATTTTAATTTATTTTCTCAAACTCAACCCAAGTTCTACGAGCCTGTTTCTGGTGCAAGTGCAGCACGAGTCCACACGTCCAGCATGTACTTATTTCCTATAAGGCGGTAATCCAGGCAGAAAAACCAAAGCCCAAATCAATTATCCGCACAAGATCTTTCAGAGCCCATTGAGGATCGATCGCACACTTCTCTCCTCTTATGAGGTAATAAATTGCCTTCCTTTTTTGTAACGCGACCCAGCTTCGTTGTTAAACGAGTTATTTATTAACTACAATATCATCATAAAGTTAATTGATTACAACAGTCAGTGTTACGATGTGTGTGCCAAGTCCGACCTCTCTTTAAGGCGACCAGAGGTTCGTTCAACCTCAAAAACGAAGAATGCGCACATGAGGGCGCTGCTGTAATTGTTTCAATGTTTGTCTTTTCCAGCACAGGCACACATTCAACAGAGAGTACATGACAATTTTCACAGGACAATAAAAACATGGCCTGGTTATAGCGTACATATGAAGGTCTCCCCTTCCTCTGGAGGGCTCCAATAATAGCCGACACATCATCTCGGTGTGGTGGAGAAGAGGAAACACTCGGTTTGCTTTCCCAACCTTCTTCTCTCGAATCGATAGAGCGCTGGGAATTGTTTGTTGGAAGGAATGAGGGAGGGAGGTTCATGAATTACGTAACTTGGTTTTGTTTATGCTGAATTTTAAATCGGAAAGGCGTCTTGAGTCGCCTTTTGAAAGCTTCGAATGTCTGAAATAATTTTCTTGTTTAATTTATGTTTATTTTTTAAGGCGCCTTACACGTAATTTATTAAATATTTGTTTAGTCGCCTTAAATCGCCATCCCATTTTATTATATAATTTAATCGTTTTCACATCAGTCTTCAGTAATATCAAAATATCATCTAAAGGCGACTAAAAGTAGTAATCGTTAATCGTCTTAAATATTTTTCACGCATTTTTGAATTTCTCATCCATCCTATACAAATAAAAAAAAATACTCTTAAGGCGTCTTTATTCATTTTTCTTTGCTTCGTCGCCTTAATCACAAAATTTCAATCGATTTATTCCTTTTAACATAACATGAAACTTTGAAAACTATGTTCATTTCTAGTAGACACTTCAGATAGCCATTAGTCACTTTTAGTCACCTTTAGATGGCAATCGTCGATCGTCCTAAATTATTTAGGCATTTTTGGCTTTCTCAACCACTCTCTACAAATCAATTACAATTAATTTGCTTAAGGCGCCTTCATTCGTTTTTTTTTTGTTCCGTCGCCTTTAATATACTTTCCAAATAAATAAATCATTTGATAATTTGGAAAGTATATTAAAGGCGACGAAACAAAAAAAAACGAATAAAGGCGCCTTAAATGAATTGATAGTAATTAAGTCACATTGAGTCACCTTTAGATAGTCGTCAATCGTCAAAAATTGGTTTCAGTAATTTTTGTAATTTTTGGCTTTCTTAACCACCCTCTCCTTTAAAATTTAAATTCTATTTCCCTAAGGCGCCCACTTTTTTTTTGTTTCGTCGCTTTTAATCTCCTTCATAAATTTAAAATTGATTTATTTGTGTTTGAACTTTGAAAATGTTCGTCACTTTTAGTTGACGGATTTAATAGCCTCACAGCAAAAAATCCGATGGTAAAATCGCATGCAAAAGCATGCACATCACCTTTGTGAGAAAAAGCATGTAATATTGTATGAGAAAACGTGTACACACCAAGCTTGTACCAAAGAAAAAAAATCAGGTCTGCCCACTCCAAAAATAACATCAATCCGGCGAGAGTCATATTCATGTTACCAAGTCCGCGCCTCAACCCACTCGGCTATTTCGCCGCTATGAAAATTGTTGGATCTTCACCGATGTAGCTGTAGGTTCCCCATACATCGTATGCAGTTAACACAGTATACGACGTACGGAAAACCTACTGCTACATTGGCATTGATCCAACTATTTTCATAGCGGCGAGATAGCCGAGTTGGTTGGGGCGCGGACTTGGTAATCTGAATATGACTCTCGCCAGATTGATGTTATTTTTGGGTTGAGCAGACCTAATTTTTTTTCTTCGGTACATGCTTTTTGTGTACACGTTTTCTCATACAATATTACATGCTTTTTCTCACAAAGGTGATGTGCATGCTTTTGCATGCGATTTTACACAGAATTTTTTTGCTGTGCTTTAGTCTCATTTAGTCGTGGTAATCATTTTTGGCATTTTGGCTTCCTTAACCACACTCTCTCAATAAATTTAAATGTCACCTTCTTAAGGCGCCTTTATTCTATTTTCTTTGTTTTGTAGCCTTTAATCTCCTTCCCAAATTCAATTAATTTATTTCTTTTACATCAAAAATAACCTTGAAAATTGTAATCATTTGTAGTGGACAGTGTAGGTTGTCTTTGATCACAATTAGTCGCCATTAGATAGCAGCAATCGTCAATCGGCTTAAATTGTTATCAGTCATTTTGGACATTTTTTGCTTTCTTACCCATTCTCTCCTATTAAATAACAGTTAATTTTCTTAAGGCGCCTTTATTAGTTTTTCTTTGTTTTGTCGCCTTTGATCTCCTTTGCTTATGTTCGATTAACTTTTTGGTTCACCTTCACCCACTGGCAGTAGTAGTGTCTATATTCCTGTAACTTCATGCGCTCAAGTAAGCCCTGAGTTACCTTTGGCAGTGGGAGTCGCCATAGTCGCCTTTTGATTCCATCCTTTAAATTGCTATCTGTTTTTATTTTTTTATTGCCTGTGGAAGCCCTTAGACGTAACCTCGTCTCAAACCGCCATTATCTGTATTCATTGGTCAAATCCAGCAGCTGATCGGAACAGCTTGAGTGTTGAGTCGCCTTCATAAATATTCCCTTTTTCTCTATTGTTTTTTTTTTTCGTGTCAAGACATTCGGTATTCAGATATTCATTTTCGATTAGATTCAGTTGTCCGAATACAATGGTCTTTACTCAAGGAATGGTTTCAGTCGCCTTATGTTTTGTCATTCTGACAAATTTTCAATCGATTTTTATCGTTTTTCCGATTTGATTCTATTGTATCAACATGTCGATGTGCACTCTTGTACTAAGCTTGCTGGTTTGCATATCTTAAGTAAAAGAGAGCCTAGTGGCATCGATTTACCACCTTCAATACAATAAGCCACTCCACTCGCCTTATGATATTCAATTATGAGCAATTCTCTACGAAATCGGTCTTTTTTCTTCAATTTTAATTTTTGTATTTTTTAATCCGACTGAAACTTATTTGGTGCCTTCGGTATGCCCAAAGAAGCCATTTTGCATCATTAGTTTGTCCATATAATTTTCCATACAAATTTGGCAGCTGTCCATACAAAAATGATATGTGAAAATTCAAAAATCTGTATCTTTTGAAGGAATTTTTTGATCGATTTGGTGTCTTCGGCAAAGTTGTAGGTATGGATACGGACTACACTGGAAAAAAATGATACACGGTAAAAAAATTTTGGTGATTTTTTAATTAACTTTTTATCACTAAAACTTGATTTGCAAAAAAACACTATTTTTGTTTTTTTTTTTTATTTTTTGATATGTTTTAGAGGACATTAAATGCCAACTTTTCAGAAATTTCCAGGTTGTGCAAAAAATCTTTGAGCGAGTTATAAATTTTTGAATCTATACTGATTTTTTCAAAAAATCGAAATATTGGTCGCAATAATTTTTCAACTTCATTTTTCGATGTAAAATCAAATTTGCAATCAAAAAGTACTTTAGTGAAATTTTGATAAACTGCACCGTTTTCAAGTTAAATCCATATTTAGGTGACTTTTTTGAAAATAGTCGCAGTTTTTCATTTTTTAATATTAGTGCACATGTTTGCCCACCTTTAAAAAAATATTTTTGAAAAGCTGAGAAAATTCTCTATATTTTGCTTTTTTGAACTTTATTGATACGACCCTTAGTTGTTGAGATATTGCAATGCAAAGGTTTAAAAACAGGAAAATTGAAGTTTTCTAAGTCTTACCCAAACAACCCACAATTTTTTTATGTCGATATATCAGCAACTAATGGTCCGATTTTCAATGTTAAAATATAAAACATTCGTGAAATTTTCCAATCTTTTCGAAAAAATATTTTCAGAATTTTCAAGCCTAGACTAACATTTAAAAAGGGCCAAACATTCAATATTACGCCCTTTTAAATTGTTAGTCTTGGTTTAAAAATTCTGAAAATATTTTTTTCGAAAAGATTGGAAAATTTCACGAATGTTTCATATTTTAACATTGAAAATCGGACCATTAGTTGCTGAGATATCGACATTAAAAAATTGTGGGTTGTTTGGGTAAGACTTAGAAAACATCAATTTTCCTGTTTTTAAACCTTTGCATTGCAATATCTCAGCAACTAAGGGTCGTATCAACAAAGTTCAAAAAAGCAAAATATAGAGAATTTTCTCAGCTTTTCAAAAATATTTTTTTCAATAGTGAGCAAACATGTGCACTAATTTAAAAAAATGAAAAACTGCGACTATTTTCAAAAAAGTCACCTAAATATGGATTTAACTTGAAAACGGTGCAGTTTATCAAAATTTCACTAAAGTACTTTTTGATTGCAAATTTGATTTTGCATCGAAAAATGAAGTTGAAAAATTATTGCGACCAATATTTCGATTTTTTGAAAAAATCAGTATTGATTCAAAAATTCATAACTCGCTCAAAGATTTTTTGCACAACCTGGAAATTTCTGAAAAGTTGGCATTTAATGTCCTCTAAAACATATCAAAAAATAAAAAAAAAACAAAAATAGTGTTTTTTTGCAAATCAAGTTTTAGTGATAAAAAGTTAATTAAAAAATCACCAAAATTTTTTACCGTGTATCATTTTTTTCCAGTGTAGTCCGTATCCATACCTACAACTTTGCCGAAGACACCAAATCGATCAAAAAATTCCTTCAAAAGATACAGATTTTTGAATTTTCACATATCATTTTTGTATGGACAGCTGCCAAATTTGTATGGAAAATTATATGGGCAAACTAATGATGCAAAATGGCTTCTTTGGGCATACCGAAGGCACCAAAAAAGTTTCAGCCGGATTAAAAAATACAAAAAAAATCGAATGACCGAAATCTGAGAGAACTGATTTTATGGTTTATTTTTCTTCAGCCTCCTTTCAACTGTTTTTTTTTTTAATTTCTTATGTTCTCAAGCTTTTTGATTTTGTTCTTTTTATACGTTTCAGACCCACTTCAGTCGCCTAAAGACGTCAATCATCTTCAAGCACCTTCAAATCTAGAGTTTTTTTTTTTAATAGATCCTATAAACATATGAAAGACAATAGTTTATAGGTCCTTTTCAAAAAAACTCTAGAAATATCGTTTGATGTGTGCTAAATATTTTTAGTCATCTTTCGAACATTTTAGCTGAACTCAATTAGTTTCAGTGAATAAAAAGCATTTTTTGTCTTTTAAGTTCGTTAGACGCTTAGGAAAATTTTTACTATTCTAAGTGTAAAGTCTAAAATGTTATGTGTATATTTTAAAAAGTCTCTAGTTATCGCACACTTTGAGTTGATTTTAATCCACTTCCGAAGTCCTCAGTCATTTAACCCTCTACTGGCCAAATTTTTTTTCGAAAATTTTTATTTTTCCCGTGTTCAGGAGGTCATTTTGAGCAACTTTTGTTCTACGAAAAACTTTACTTCTCTTGTTTTATGTTTTTCTTGTTTCATTTTTAGTATTTTAATTTGCATTTATCTTTTTTAGTTTATGTTTGTTTTTGGTAGTATTTGGCCTACTCTACCACCTCCTATCATTACATTTTGCCTATCTAATTTTTTCATGTTTTTACTGTAATTTTTTTCAATTTTTTGCATGTTTTTCACATTTTCTGCTATAAAATGGAACCATTATCATTTAAATTGTAAATAAATGCGTAGAGGCATAGTCTGGGGCACTAGAAAAATTACTGCATGCTTCTTTTTACTCAAAATATGGGAAATGTTAGTAAAAAACACAGCCAAAGTTGACCCTAAAAAAATTACATTTTTAAAAACATTGGCAAAGTCACATAAAACAAGTCAAACTTCCAACCCTAAAATTTTCCATAATTTTAAAAGTTCTTCTTTCGAATGCTTTTTGAAGACCAAAAATTGGTTGAAAAATGGATTTTTGGCGATTTTTTTAAATCGAAGCCCGTCTAGAGGCGGGATTGGGTTGTAGAGGGTTAAGTCGAACTTAACAGTTTTTAGGCGCCTTATGTTTTTTTAGTTTAGTTCAGTCTGCCATATGTAAAAAGCTGTGTCCGGATGCAGTCAGTCGGCTCAGAAATCAGCACTTTTTTCAATTGTTATTTAGGACGACTTCAAATTACTTTAGTCTTTAAAGATCTCCTGAACATAAGGCGCCTACATTAAACATCATCTTTCGTTATCTTTGTTCGTTTCCTTTGTTTCGAAAAATGTCAGAATACCATTACACTCAACCCCCGGTGGTTGGTCACTTTTCGTTTGACACTTTTAAGTTTGTACCCCGTTGGTTGGTCAAAGTCAAACTAAAAAGTGACGAACTGTCACTTTTTACACGGCGCTCACGCATACTATCAAAACAAACGGGTGTCAAACTAAAAAGTTACCCCGTTCGTTTGAAAACAGTTGGTGTCAAACCATCGGGGTTTGAGTGTACCAGTATTCGTTAGTTACTCGATTCTACCACAAACAAGCCAGTTGTCTTCAAACGCCTTCGGTGGATATCATCTTCATAAATCAACTTTCAGTCGCCTTCTGTCACATTTCATTATCTCCAAACGCCTTTGGTTAGATTTATTCGAAATTAGATTTTTTTTCAATTAGCACAGTCTTAAGTCACTGAATGAGTCGTAAGTCGTGAGATTTACGTCCGCCGAGCTTTACGCCAAGCTCGTTTATCTCTTTACAGAAAGGCGCTCTCGAATCTGTTCTAAATATTGAAAGTATCGCATGAGGTCATCCATAACGACACATCTGAGTTAAAATGTAATTTGTTATCGCATACAGACGACATAAGAAGCTTTAGTTGATTAAGGCGCCTTCAGTCGCCTTTAAAAAATAAACAGTTATTTTTGATAACTTTCTGCAGTCATCTTGATAAGTCTCAAATTGCTTTATTCTTCTTCAGTACAAACTTTTTAAAAAAATCGTCTTTAGTTGTCTTCAGCCGTAAAAACAACCCGTGACGTTATCTATCTCCACTCCCCCACCATAGATTGTCAAATACCTTTGGCGTGTGTTGTCCATGACCTAGCACAATGTTTGTTTCGTTTACCTGTCGAGAGAGGGGAAAAGAAAAGAAAAACAAAAGACAATCGTGAGCCAGACATAATCATGTGTTTGCGAGAATGTGTTTGATGTTTTAACGTTTTGGAAAAAAGATTCTTTGTGTGATGTTGCAACGCTTTTCCGCATCAACCTTTTGCAGGGGGGGGGGGGGGGGTCTTTCTCCGGGACGAGAACCTTTTTCATTACACCAACTGGCTATTATTATTTGTTGGATGACCATAGGGAGGGGACATATATCTTCTGATATTGATGTAATTTTCAATTAGAAAAGTTTTCTAAGCTTTAAAAATTAAATTAGGGATTTTTTTATTTTCAAATTATGGAAATGTGTCATTTTCAAATCCTCCTCCAGATTTTGCTTTATTTGGACTATGTCGCACAATTGCCGGACCAAAAACAACACCGCAGCATCATGTTCTTCCCTTGGAAAAGAGTGGACCCGTTCGTTTGGGCCGTACGGTCGTACCTCAACCGGCGCAGTACAGATTCCGCCGTCGGTGACCAAAAACGGTTCCGCTTAAATGGAATGTAAACTAATGAAATAAATGGCACTCGAACATGCGAGCGCAGCCTAACGTGGCATATCATTAATTTTGCGCAAGCCCAAAGTGCGCCAGAAGGGGTTGTGGTGGCTGAACGAAAAAATATCTAGACTAGACGAGATTGCACGCGACAGAGACCTTTTCGTTTCGTGTCACGGAGTATTTTGGAGCAGTTGAACTGGAGGGTACTTGTTGGGGAGTGCATGCAAATTGAGCTGACAGACAGGCTGAGATCGACTTGGAATTGAAGTGTCAATTGTGTGTGTTTTTACAGGGTGGAACGAGTGATTTATTAGGAATTTTTCTGTAAAACATCAGCGCTGACAAGGTGGTTGAATGATTGACTTTACGACTGGGCAACGTAATAATGTCTAACCTAATAAAACGCCATCTGCCTTCTGAATTCTGCCTTCCATCATCTGCATTCTGCATTCTGTCTTCTTCTGTCTTCTGTCTTCTGTCTTCTGTCTTCTGTCTTCTGTCTTCTGTCTTCTGTCTTCTGTCTTCTGTCTTCTGTCTTCTGTCTTCTGTCTTCTGTCTTCTGTCTTCTGTCTTCTGTCTTCTGTCTTCTGTCTTCTGTCTTCTGTCTTCTGTCTTCTGTCTTCTGTCTTCTGTCTTCTGTCTTCTGTCTTCTGTTTTCTGTCTTCTGTCTTCTGTCTTCTGTCTTCTGTCTTCTGTCTTCTGTCTTCTGTCTTCTGTCTTCTGTCTTCTGTCTTCTGTCTTCTGTCTTCTGTCTTCTGTCTTCTGTCTTCTGTCTTCTGTCTTCTACCGTCTTTATCTTGCCTTCTGCCTTCTACTTTCTGCACACTGCTGTTTACCTTCTGCGTTTTGCCTTCCACCCGCTGATTTCTGCCATTTGCATTCAGTTTCCTGTCTTCTGACAACTGCATTCTATCTTTTGTCTTCTGCTTTTTACCTTATCATCTGAACTGTTCAACTGTTTGACATTTAATTAATTTTTTGAAGTTATAAAAAACAAAAATTACTTTCTTAAAGTAACTTGATTCCTTTCTGGTTAAACCCAAAATAACAAAAACCTTTCCTTTTTCCCAATGTTTCACATAACCTCAACCTCATTCCAAAAGTTCCACCAGTCCCACCTTGGACATCATCCCATTGTGCTTTCAAGGATCCACACGTCCCCTTAAAACACATTCCGTGACATGATCTGCTCATAAATCGCACAACTGCAGGCTCAGTTGTACCGAACACCACCGCGCACACCGTTCTTACGGCGTCAAAAATCCCCCATTTTTTATCTGTCACGCCAGGACAAGACAGTACTACTCGCTGCATTTCTTACCTTGAGCATAATTCACTCCGCTCTGTCACGGGCCCCCTTGTTTATGCTCCCAGGACACCCCGAGTGACTACTTTATTGCATTTCAATGAATGTGGCGCGCGGCTAGTAATTTCATACTCTCGCGGTGCAGCACTTGCGAAATTTATATGTGGATCAGCAGTTCACCCCCTTCAGGTGGGGTCCCTCTTCGAAAGTTTATCGTGATTTTCTCACAAGATATGACCGCACCCCCTCCCGGTTTGGGAGGTTGGGTGCGTTTTTATTAAAATTAAAAACCGCAGAGACGCCCACCGTACGTTATCAATCGAGATGAAAGCCTAGCGGAAGTTGGGGTGAACCCATCATCTACTGTAGTCCACTTAAAATGTTCTGTTTACTACAGCCAACAGTTTTCTACCTTATACCTTTTATCCTCTGCATTATGCCTACTGCCTTCTACCCTCTACCTTCTGCCTTCTGTTTTTTTTTTTGCTTTCTGGCTTTTTGCTTCTACCTTCTGTGTGCTGCTTTCTGGATTCTGCCTTTTGCGTTCTACCCTTTGCTTTCTAACTTCTGCATGTTGTCTTCTACTTTCTGACTGCCTTTTGCCTTCTGCCTTCTGCCTTTTGCATTTTATCTTCTGTCTTAGTTTTTTGCCAACTGCCTTTTGGAAGGGAGGAAATGTTTCGGCCGACAATAGGCCCAGAAAGCCTACATACGGTCACAAACGACAACGGCCAACGCTGCATCGACTTTGCAGCCTCCCGAGGAATGGTGGTCAGGAGCACCTACTTCCCTCGCAAGGACATCCACAAAGCCACCTGGACATCACCTGACCAACGGACGAAAACGCAAATCGACCACGTCCTGATCGACGGCCGATTCTTCTTGGACGTAACGCACGTGCGCACCTTTCGCGGTGCGAATATTGACTCGGACCACTACCTAGTTGGAGTTGACATGCGCCGAAGTCGGCGGGCCCCTCCGTTCAACACCGCTTGTCTCCAGAACGGGGAAGTGGCCCACAGTTACGCGCAGCAGCTGGAAGCGAATCTGCCAGTTGAGGAGGAACTTGGCGCAACCTCGCTCGAGGATGGTTGGAGCCGCATACGCTCAGCCATCAGCAGTGCAGCGGAAGCCACACTGGGTAGTGCGATCCGAGTCAGTCGGAATGATTGGTACGACGACGAGTGCCAACAGATTACCGCCGAGAAGAAAGCAGCTTACGACAAGAAGCTGCACAAGGCGACGAGAGGGAACGTGGAACGATACAGGCAGGCTCGGAATCGGCAAGTCGCGGTCTTCAAGCTCAAGAAGCGCCAGCAGGAAGACCGGGATTGCGCAGAAATGGAGCAGCTATTCCGAGCTAACGAGTCGCGAAAGTTTTACGAGAAGGTGAACCGGTCCCGCAAAGGCTTCGTGCCGCGAGCCGATGTGTGCAGGGACAACGAGGGAAACCTGATCGTGAACAAAAGCGAGGTGTTGGACAGGTGGAAGCAGTACTTCAACGAGCACCTCAACGGCGATGAAGCGAACAGGGACGGCGTTGGAGTCAACCTTGGAGCGCCCGCAGCTGATAAACAGTTCCCGGCGCCTGATCTAGAGACGGTGAAGAGGGAGATCAGGAAGCTGAAGAACAACAGAGCTGCCGGCAAGGATCGGTTACCCGGTGAGCTCTTCAAATATGGAGGAGAGAAACTGGCGAGGGCGCTTCACAGTGTGATCTCCAAGATCTGGGAGGAGGAGAAGCTACCGGAGGAGTGGATGGATGGTGTCGTGTGCCCCATCTACAAAAAGGGCGATAAGCTAGACTGCGGCAACTACCGCGGCATCACGCTTATCAACGCGGCCTACAAAATCCTCTCTCAGATCCTCTGCCGTCAGCTGTCACCCCATGCAAGGAGGTTCGTGGGGCCCTACCAAGCGGGCTTCACTGGCGCGCGCGCCACCACGGACCAAATATTTTGTCTCCGACAGATCCTCGAGAAATGTCGTGAGTACAACGTGCCCACACATCACATCTTTATCGACTTCAAGGCGGCCTATGATACAGTCGACCGCGAGCAGCTATGGCAGATTATGCACGAGAACGGGTTTCCGGATAAACTGACTCGACTGATCAAGGCTACCTTGGATGGTGTGATGTGTCACGTGCGTGTTTCGGGGGATTTAGCGGAACCCTTTGGATCACGCCGAGGGCTGCGGCAAGGTGATGGCTTATCCTGTGCGCTGTTTAACATCGTCCTTGAGGGCATTATTCGAAGGGCGGGCATTGACACGAGTGGCACGATCATGAACAGGTCCTACCAGCTGCTTGCTTTTGCCGATGACATCGACATTGTGGCAAGAAACCTGGAGACGGTGAAGGATGTCTACACCCGACTGAAGGTACAAGCAAGGCGTGTAGGACTTGGCATGAATACGACGAAGACGAAGTACATGAGAGGAAGGGGTTCGAAGGACGTCGGCCCCCCAAGTCTCACCCCTCTAACTGTGGATGGTGATGAGTTGGAGGAGGTGAGCGAGTTCGTGTACTTGGGATCGCTGGTAACCGCCGACAACGACACCAGCAAAGAGATCCGGACTCGTATTTTTGCTGGGAATCGTGCCTACTTCGGATTACGGAAGACCCTCACATCGGATCGAGTGCAACGCCGCACGAAGCTGACGATGCACTATGGTACATTGGGTGGCCAAGTTTCAAAAAAGTGACCTTCTCCAAATATTTTTTGGTATTTTTGTCTCGAAAGTAAACATTCTAACTAAGAAAAATCCAAATTTTCTAAGCTCTAAGCTTGTTCATTACGGAGATACGCAAGCTAAAAGTCAAAAAATGGAGTAAAAAAGTAGCGTTTTTCGTAAAAAAGGCTGATTGTTTAATTTTAACATTGCTCAGCCATTTTAAATGTTTTATTAGGACAAATATACATCGTTGGAAAGGTAATGAGATAAGCTTTGAAACTATTAATAGATAAAATGTTGTTTCCAAACCAAAAACCGAAGTTTTCATCGAATCACTGGAGCTTTTTTTTGACAAATCAAATTTTTTTTGTGTTTGTTAATCGAGTACTTTTTTTGCTAACCGATGCTAAACATGAAACTAAGATCACAAACTTTCAAGTCTTGAAAGATTGGATTATAATCTAACATTGCTGAAATTTCCAGCCTGCGATTTTTTGCGTTTTCGGAGATATGCCATTTTGAACATTTACGTTTTATCAAAATTTGCTGCAATCTACATATGCGCCCGTTTATTTCACTTGCTTTGCTACCTACTTCGTGGGCATCGTCGCTTCAAAAATCAATACCTGGTTTCAAGAAGTTCGAAATGACTTTATTGGAATTTTCTGTTGCCTACATTTAAAATTCAGTACCTTAGCCAAATAAGGTATTCGTACCGAAGTTTCTCAAGCGAAACTGGAGAATCTCAGTTTGATACCGGAAAAAGTATTCAGCAAAATGTTGACTTAGCATGATGAATTTCTGCGATCAATCCATGAAACTGATCCTCATTTAAGTTCTATGTTGGTTAGTACAAAACATCATAAAAAGTACATTTAACATATCCTGAAGCTGTCACAAACTCTATAATCAAATGAATTTTAAGAATATGGTTTGTATTTTATCGTTTTACTTCATAATTAATATTTTGAATAAAATTAATTTTTCTGTTATTTGATTTAACAATTAAAATTTACGCAATTTATGCCCGTAAGGGTGGGGGGGGGGGTCTCAAGTTATATGGCATGGACTCACAAAAAGAAACACACAGCAGTAAATAATAAATATTTGACTTAAAATGAATTTATTACGCTTAACTAAATTTTGTTGGAGGGGAGGAGGAGAGGGGGGGGGGGAAGAAAGAGGAGGGAGGGGTTGTGTCCTTAAAGTGGGGATGTATTGGCTTATCTATAATTTAATAATATAAACTTGCAATACAATATATACGCAATTCTGTTGCACTTGCAAATGTATGAAAAGACTATTTATTATAAACAATCAACTATTGAAAAACATGAAAAGTCATAAATCCGACGTATATCATTTCAATACCATACAATTACCCAAATTTGTATGAAAAATATATATAATATAAAATATTTAAAAAGCAAAAAAAATTATTTGGCCGCCTGTTTGTATGGAGATGGCCCATAGTGCGATGTACAAAACACTGATTAGACCGGTAGTCCTCTATGGCCACGAGACTTGGACGATGCGGCAGGAGGACGAACGTGCCCTTGGAGTTTTCGAACGGAAGGTGTTACGAACGATCTACGGTGGAGTGCAGGTGTCTGACGGAGTGTGGCGACGACGCATGAACCACGAACTGCACGCGTTTCTTGAAGAACCGACCATCGCCACCCAGGCGAAGATCGGGAGGCTCAGGTGGGCCGGCCATGTCGCCCGAATGGACGAAAGCCAGCCTGTCAGACTGCTATTTGACCGCGCTGAACCAGCTGGCGGAACAGGCAGAAGAGCAGGGAAACCGCGCGCACGGTGGGGAGATCAAGTGAATGGTGATATCCGGAAGATCTGTAACCTGGGAAATTGGAGAGTAGCAGCACAAGACCGAGAAAGATGGAAGCGTCTTCTTGCTACAGCACGCGTACCTGGTGCGCTATGCTGATTGGTATGGTATGTATGCCTTTTGCATTCTGGATTCTACCTTCTGCTTTCTGCCTTCTTGTTGCTGCTGTCTTCTAATTTCTATGTTCTGCCTCTTACTGTCTTCCTTTTGCTTTCTACATGCATATCAACTGCCTTCTGATTTTTGCCTTCTACAATCTGCGTTTTGCATCGTACCTACAGCATCCCTAGTAACATTATTAAACTTACAGGTTTTATCATGGTTCTGAAAACCCTCATACGGCGTAAAAAGGCTTTTATGGCCTACTTAAAACCCAAAATGTTACAAGGGATGTTGTCTTCTACTTTCTGTGTTCTGTCTTTACTGTCTGCCTTTTGCCTTCTGAATTCTCTATTCAGCCTTCTGTCTTCTACCTTCTTCTTTCTACTTTCTTAATTCTGCATTCTGCCTGTTGCATTTTATCATCTGTCTTCTGCTTTCTGCCTTTTGATTTTTGCCTCTATTTTCTGCACTCTGCCTTCTGCATTCTACCATCTGCCTCAGTCTTCTACATTTTGCCTACTTTCTCCTATTGTTTTATTCTGTTTTTTGTCTTCTTTCTTCTACCTTGCGTTAGCTTTTATCTGTTTTCTGTGATTTTTCTTTTCCTTTTATTTACTGCTTGCTGCTATCTGTCTTCTGTCTTCTGCTTCCTGCCTTCAGCCTTCGGCATTCGGCTGTTTGCCTTCATCCTTTTGCCTTCTGAACACTGCCTTCTGTTTTCTACCTTTTACCATCTGCTTTAAATATCTTCAGTCAGTTTTCAATAATTTTATTGTTAAACATTGATAACTTAGGCTTTCAGTCATTTCAATCTTTATAGTACATGTCTTCAAGTCTTAATTAAGCAGTGTTAAGATGTCAGACCTACGTCGATTGAACTCATTTGTCATCAATCGTTTGTAGCATTTACATTTCTTAAGCGTCGACAACTTATAAAACTTTCAACCATTTTTAATTCCTTCGGATGTCTTCAATCGTCTTCAATCGCCTTCAGGCCTCTTTAAGCGTTATTAGATGATTTTAAGCACCCTCAACCATCTTCAAGCGCCTTCAAATGTCTGCAATCGCCTTGAAGCGCCTCATAACTCCTTTAGTCGTCTGAAAGCACTGTCCAGCGTATTCAATCGTCTTTACACGTCTTTATTCTTCTTTAATCATCTTCAGATTACTGTGTGACCCTCCCTTGTTTTCAAGCGTTTCGGGTGAACAAACGCCTTAAGACGTCTTCTGAAGATTTCAGGAACCGTCAGTCAACTTCAAACGCCTTTGAACATTAAGACGTTTTCAAGCACTTTTTAGCGTCTTCTAGCATCTTTACACGTCTCAAGACTTCTTTAAACTACTCCGGTTTTCTTCATGAACGAAAACGAAGTTGACTTTATAGCTGTCGGCCACCATTGCTAGTACCAACCACTAGTGTCTTCCTTTTTAACTACAAGGACTTCGCCGCCCTGGGCTCCTAAGTGTACTAGAGTATGGCACGGAGCGACGGCGCCGAATACCCATATTTACACAAAGAATTTTAGAGCGCCCGCCGCGGGATTCGAACCAGCAACCTCTGGATTGTGAGCCAGTGCGCGGTCCGATTGATCCACACGGGCGGGTTTTCTTCATGGCGCCTTCAAAAACTTAACTTGTCTCCAAACGTGTTAGATTACTTCAAACGTATTCAAACATCTCTAAGCGCCTTCTGATTGATTCTACCGCCTTCAGACATCTAAAAGCTTCTTCAAGTTTCTTCAGACATTTGAGCAGTCGACGGATAACAGATAACTTCAAGACGCCTTCAAGAACTTTTAAGATTTTTCAATCGTCTTCAGGATTCAACTCTAATCAGTTTTTATATGTCTGCCAGTATTCAAACCTTCAAACCTTTTGAAGCGTTCGTGACTTCCAAATTTCTCTTTCGTCTTTCGTCATTCGTCTTTAAACGTATTCAATTGTCTTATATGTTTCAAATAGTTTTCATGCGTCTTTAAAACTATTTATGTACCCGTTTGTAAATGGCTTTAAGCGTCATCAAACGTTTTCAAATGTCTTCAGATATCATATGATGCTTCTACAAAAGCGTGGCTCACGGATATATGAAAAAGACAAAAGTGTTCAATTTCATTTGCATCAACCGGAATTTTAAAGTACTATGACCCCAGAAGCTAGCCTGAAATTTTGAGCTTATTTGGTTAAGGTTTAGTTGCTCCAGTTTTGATCTGAATTTAGAATGGAATTTGAATAAATTTAATTGATTAATTTTTCACATTTTAAATCTTCTTTTAGAAAGCATTCCTAAACCCGATAAAATTAAATCATCTAAGAGATTTCTTATAGGTTTTGATCCGGAGAACAACTTTGTAGAACATCGCTAGGAATTGACCCAGGAAAGCTACAGGTTAATTTTTAGAGCATGTTTTGAAATTTTTCCGAAAAAAGTAAACTCCAAAAATCATCCTGTATCTTTCCGGGATCAATTCTTAGTCCTTTGCTATGTTCTACAAAGTTGTTCTCCGGATCAAAACCTATAATAAATCTTTAAGATGATTAAATTTTAATGGGTTTAGGAAAACTTTCTAGAATAAGATGTAAAAAGTTACAATTCTCCATAGTAAATTGATTAAAGTTCCATACTAACTTCAGATCAAAACTGGAGCAACTAAACCTTAACCAAATTAGCTCAAATTTTCAGGCTAGCTTCTGGGGTCATAATACTATAAAATGCAAACAAAATTGAACACTTTTGTCTTTTTCATATATCCATGAACCACGGTATTCTTCAAGTGTCTTCAAATATCTTAAGAGCGAGTTTTTCACCAATGTGTAACAGGTCGTATCGAAGTGCTCCGATTTGGATGTAACTAGAAGTAAACATTTTGCTAAGTCTTCAAATAACTTGAAGATTCTTTAGATGCCTGCGTCTGGCGTCTGTTTAGCATTTTTATACGTATTCAAGACTTCTCTCGTCCTCAGGCAATTTAATCGTCCTTTAAGGACTTCTAGGCATCCCAAGCGTCTTTGAAAGTATCAAAAGCCTTCAGACGCATGGATTTTTAGTTGACTTGAGCCGTTTTCAAGCGTCTGTAGATGTCTTTAAGCGCCATCAAACGACTTCATGCGTCTTCAAGATAATATCAGAGGCCTTCAAGCGCTTTCACACTTTTCCGAACTTCAGATTCACCAACCCCACTCTCCCCTAATCCTCGCGGGGCGGTAAGAAATGCTCTTAAAAGGCATATATGCACCTTTGAGCGGGACAGCAGAAGCCTGTACCGCAGCTGGCCAATGGTTTCGTCCCACAACTTAATTTTCTCTGTCCGCCTCCAAAGGCGGCGGCGGTACGGTACCATCGTCCAGGTCCACAAACTCCGGTGCGTTTCTGCCCGAGATTGCAACTCATCTATCTGTTGCTTTTCTGGCCGCGGCGCCCGAAGGTCAGGGCGCGAATGCATATTCATAAACTTTCATTGCGTTCAGACCGTGGTCAGCCCAGTGGCCAACGGACGGAATGTCCAATATATCCAGTTACAGCGTTCAATAAATCTTGACAAGCAACAAGGGAGTGAAAATTGAGGGGATTGCTAGAGGTGAAACTGTTTTTGAAATTGTTTCAAAGATGTGACGATGGAATGTGTGAAATTGTATGGTAAAAACCCCTGAGAGTAGGCAATCATGCCACACTAATTGCACCAAATTTAATCAAGCTGATGAAATTCGGCCACTTTCAAACTAAGCTCATAAATCAAAACAAGTTTCCAAAAACCCAATTTTCAGCCACCATTTCCCGCAAAAACCTCAAATGTCACCACTTTCCTGGAAGGGGGTTAACCAAGTGAGGGTAAACACTGTAAAACACTTTCGCACCGCCATGAACTTCCCCGTTTTCCGTTTTTTGTCCGCCAAATCTGCCAGTTGCAATTTTCGCAGAAAACGCATTTCCAGATGAAAAATGAGTCTGATGCAAGCTACACGGACCAGACATTCTGGCAGGGATTATACAGTTGAACTTTTTTTTGTTTGTTTCGAAAGGGTAAAAAAGCAGGTCAACTCGCTTTTGGAAACTCACTCCTGGACGCACTGGAGTAAATGGGTTTGTTGTCCTTTTGGCAAGAAATGGCTTGTTTGGGCGCGGAAGCGCCGTCGAAAGTGTTGAGTCATTGGCACCGGACCTAACTGGTTGAAAATTAGATTGAATACAGTGAAAAATGCCGTGAAATTGGTTGGAAAGGAGTCTAAAACAGTTGAGAGTTTTTGAATACAGACTACATAATGCAGATATGTTGACAAACATTCCCAGGGAAAAGATAGTACAACCAGGCCACAGTTATTAAATCTCTAGGTCATTTAGGTCTTAAGTCACTCGAGACTTTCAAGCTCTTAGAACTTTAGTTACTTAGGTCTTCAATCACTTAGGTCTCTCAAGCTCTTAGGTATTCAGTCACTGGGATCTTCAGGTCATTCAGATCTTCGGTCATTCAGGTCTCTCGAGCTCTTAGATCACTTAGATATTTAGGTCATTTCAATCTTCAGTCACTTAGACTTCAGTTACTAAAGTCTTCAGATCACTAGGATGGAGATCACTCACTTAGGTTTCTCAATCAATTAGGTCACTTAGTTTTTTAGTCACATAAATCTGCAGGTCACTTAGGTCACTTGGAGCGCTTAAGGTCTACGACCTTAAGGTCACTTGGAGTTTAAGGTTACTTGGAGCTTAACGTCATTATGATCTTCAGTCACTTGAGTCTCTTAAACTTTAGGTCTAAGGTCACTAAAGTCACTTAGATCTAAGGTCACATAGGTCCTAGGTCATTTAGATTTTCATGTCACTTGGGTCTTCAGACATTTAGAATTCAGTAACTTGTATTTGTCATGTACTGATTAAATTTTGAGGTTGATAAGTAAAACCTATTTGAATACTGTCAACTTCTCTCAAATGTTGTGAAAAACTGTCGGTCACTTTCCAACTCGTGCCATACCACACTAGCGTAGACTCATTCACCAACCTTACCGACCCCATCAATGATTGATAGTCCCTCTATCAAGGTGAAATTTTTGGGGAAGGCACTGGGGCGTTCCGATATCATCACTTGGGCTAAAACCTCACCCGGGCGCTGTGTGTGGCATTACGGAAATTACAATCCGATAGGCTATTATTAGCATAAATGTTTTTCCTTCTGCCCTACAAGACCCCTCACCATCGCCATGAACTGTTGAAGGTGACCCAAATGTTCACCCTCTCCGATCAGACGGGGTAAACCCTTCTTCAGAAGGAGGCTTAACCTGCCGCGATAGACGTTGATTCTAATCCGCAGCTCACGATTCGTCTCTGTCTTCATTCATAAATCTGAAAGGGAGAGAGAGAGCCGGGGACCGCCTTCTGGAAGATCTTCTCCCCAAAGACTCCAAAGCGATCCGCAAGGGCTTAGAAAATGAAAAGTGATCATCATCATAATCATCATCAACGTTTAACAGCCCGAGCCTGCAACCTGGAACGATCAACGAACGTCGACAGGTCTTTAATGGGCGAGAAGGTCTCGCGTGGCCCCGTCACACCTCGCAGAAATCATTGGTATTAAGGTTTTTGATCGTGTGGTCTGATTATCTACCCCACCGCATTCCCCCACCGATGGGACTAATGACAGAGCGCGTGGAGGACCGAGGCCCCGATCAGTGTTGGTATTTATCGCGCTCTCGCGAGAAAAATTTCTCTCTCTCGAATTCTCGTCGCGAGTCTCGAGCTGCCGAGAGAAACTCACCGATTTCCCGTGCTCTCCTCCGTTCGCGAACGGGCTTTCTCGCGAGCCAGAATTGCCCGTTCGCGAGAAGTTGAACGTGTCAGAAACGAAAAAAAAAACAACACAACGATTGAAGTTACACCTCTATACCATCGCCTGGTTCGTATTCAGAAGCCAAATAAACAAATTGCTAGCTTTGGACGAACGGCTAGCACGAGGCGCTCGCGAGCGCTCGCGGCGAGAGCGAGAACGCGAACGAAAATGCGAGCGCGAGCGAGAAGAGAAAAGTAATACAAGTTCTCTTCCTCGCTCGCGAGTGAGAAATGCTTTCCTTCTTCTCGCTCGAATTCCAACACTGGCCCCGATAATGCCATCAACCCGACGACGATCGGGAAGATAACCAGGCGAGCAATTTCTTCAGCGCCGAGGTGTGATTAAACTATTAAATCCGGTTCAACTCCACTCTGTGCGATTGATTATCGCTCGCTGATGATTATGATCGCGTAATCGCACCTGAAATGGAGGTGTCCACCCAGCCCATCGTCACACGTGCATCTCGCATGTTTGCATAAGAAAATTAGTGCAGGTAAGGTGCGTTATTTGCATAATTTATGGGCAAATTTGCAGTGGGTTGTGAGCGACATTAAAATGCTATAATGGGTTGTTTTTCTTGGGAAATTGAACGTTTGATACGGGCGTAGCGAAATGCTTAACAATTAAGAAAATCGTAATCTATCAGAGCTTCCACTGCTACTCGAATGAGAAAGCTCAATTTCTACTTCTTCAACCATTTATCTGCTGAGTTTTCAGCAAAAAGAGAATTATCTTTAATTTTCATTCTCGCGAAAAAAAATTCGGGCCGCTGCAGTGCCCTGTGCTGTCAGTTTTCGTAGACAAAATCCGTTGCCGCTGTGCTTTCTTGTACTAAGCATACTGGATCTAGTAAGCATAAGAGGACACAGAGGCATCGAAATATTGCATTGCATCAAATTTGAAAGGCCTAACGATTTGTTTGGAAGATTTTTTTAATTTTTAAATGATAAACAATTTCCAACGAAAATTATGTTTGTTGAGAAATAAATAAAACTGTTTTAACACTTCTGATCAGCCTTTTTAAATAACCTTTCAAATCAAAGTTTTTCTTTTAATGCATTAGGCAAGCATTAGGAATATTTTTTCAAGAATCATTTTTTTTTTTTGTTTATTTTTTCTATTCCTTCCTTATCTAACTTAAAGATGAATGCTAAGCTTCGGAATACTATTCAGATGTGAGGGTTCAAATATTGATAAATCTTTAAACTTAAAAAAGGTGCAGGTGGTTATGTTACACATGACCAGTATGACAAAGAACTTTGCTAGATGATTGTTGAAATTTTCGATTAGAACGCCCGGTCCAAATTTCCTCATGATTCCCTTATAATTACACAAGACAACTCTTTTGTGGTCTATTTCGTGGCTCTGAAACAGGCTGTTTGTTTTGTAAAGTTTTAAGACATAATATCAACGTCCTATCGAACTAAGGGGATGAAAATTGCAAGTGGAGCTAAACTGCCCTTTTCAGGGCTCTAATTGATTACGAAATAGTTATTCTAAATTTCCAGAAACAGATTTCAGAAGTTTAATACCCATACTGCCCCAACTCTTATGGTTCGGCAAATGTCCCCCCATCGGAACATCCCCGGGGCCTCCGGCCACTCCGGATTGTGGCCACTACTGCCGAAATGTCAAATTTCATGTCCAGTATCAAAAACCCTAAAGTTTGATACCCATATTGCCCCAACTCTTATGGTTCGGCAAATGTCCCCCCATCGGAACATCCCCGGGGCCTCCGGCCACTCCAGGTGGTGGCCACTACTGCCAAAATGTCAAATTTCATGTCCAGTATCAAAAACCCTAAAGTTTGATACCCATATTGCCCCAACTCTTATGGTTCGGCAAATGTCCCCCCACCGGAACATCCCCGGGGCCTCCGGCCACTCCGGATTGTGGCCACTACTGCCAAAATGTCAAATTTCATGTCCAGTATCAAAAACCCTAAAGTTTGATACCCATATTGCCCCAACTCTTATGGTTCGGCAAATGTCCCCACATCGGAACATCCCCGGGGCCTCCGGCCACTCCAGGTAGAGGCCACTACTGCCAAAATGTCAAATTTCATGTCCAGTATCAAAAACCCTTAAGTTTGATACCCATATTGCCCCAACTTTTATGGTTCGGCAAATGTCCCCCCATCGGAACATCCCCGGGGCCTCCAGCCACTCCGGATTGTGGCCACTACTGCCGAAATGTCAAATTTCATGTCCAGTATCAAAAAATTTAATGTTTGATACCCATATTGCCCCAACTCTTATGGTTCGGCAAATGTCCCCCCATCGGAACATCCCCGGGGCCTCCGGCCACTCCAGGTGGTGGCCACTACTACCAAAATGTCAAATTTCATGTCCAGTATCAAAAACCCTAAAGTTTGATACCCATATTGCCCCAACTCTTATGGTTCGGCAAATGTCCCCCCATCGGAACATCCCCGGGGCCTCCGGCCACTCCAGGTGGTGGCCACTACTGCTGAAATGTCAAATTTCATGTCCAGTATCAAAAACCCTAAAGTTTGATACCCATATTGCCATAACTCTTATGGTTCGGCAAATGTCCCCCCATCGGAACATCCCCGGGGCCTCCGGCCACTCCAGGTAGAGGCCACTACTGCCAAAATGTCAAATTTCATGTCCAGTATCAAAAACCCTAAAGTTTGATACCCATATTGCCCCAACTCTTATGGTTCGGCAAATGTCCCCCCATCGGAACATCCCCGGGGCCTCCGGCCACTCCAGGTGGTGGCCACTACTGCTGAAATGTCAAATTTCATGTCCAGTATCAACAACCTTAAAGTTTGATACCCATATTGCCCCAACTCTTATGGTTCGGCAAATGTCCCCCCATCGGAACATCCCCGGGGCCTCCGGCCACGCCAGGTAGAGGCCACTACTGCCGAAATGTCAAATTTCATGTCCAGTATCAAAAACCCTAAAGTTTGATACCCATATTGCCCCAACTCTTATGGTTCGGCAAATGTCCCCCCACCGGAACATCCCCGGGGCCTCCAGCCACTCCGGATTGTGGCCACTACTGCCGAAATGTCAAATTTCATGTCCAGTATCAAAAACCCTAAAGTTTGATACCCATATTGCCCCAACTCTTATGGTTCGGCAAATGTCCCCCCATCGGAACATCCCCGGGGCCTCCGGCCACTCCAGGTGGTGGCCACTACTACCAAAATGTCAAATTTCATGTCCAGTATCAAAAACCCTAAAGTTTGATACCCATATTGCCCCAACTCTTATGGTTCGGCAAATGTCCCCCCATCGGAACATCCCCGGGGCCTCCGGCCACTCCAGGTGGTGGCCACTACTACCAAAATGTCAAATTTCATGTCCAGTATCAAAAACCCTAAAGTTTGATACCCATATTGCCCCAACTCTTATGGTTCGGCAAATGTCCCCCCATCGGAACATCCCCGGGGCCTCCGGCCACTCCAGGTGGTGGCCACTACTGCTGAAATGTCAAATTTCATGTCCAGTATCAAAAAATTTAATGTTTGATACCCATATTGCCCCAACTCTTATGGTTCGGCAAATGTCCCCCCATCGGAACATCCCCGGGGCCTCCGGCCACTCCAGGTGGTGGCCACTACTACCAAAATGTCAAATTTCATGTCCAGTATCAAAAACCCTAAAGTTTGATACCCATATTGCCCCAACTCTTATGGTTCGGCAAATGTCCCCCCATCGGAACACCCGCCGGGGACTCCGGCCACTCCAAGTGGTGGCCAATTCCAATTCCCGCTCATGCCGGCTGGCATGTCTTGGCGTGTCCATGCCTCCAGGCTGTCTGCTCCCGGGCCTCCAGGCCGTCTGCAAACGTGCCACCAGGCCATCTGCTCCTCATGTGTTCTCGTCGACGTCCAGCAACAGAATGAATTTTCGGGACTGACCGAGCCGCTTTTTGTTGATTTAGGTCGGGGACATATGCCCCGCCTTTTTGCACCCATTCTCCTATACCTCCTTATTCGCTTGTTGCCCGTCGACGATCCGAAAATTATGAGGTAGAGTGGGGGTGATTTTAGATACATCAATCTCACGTCTCTATATTGACTGATTGGGAAACGTTTGTTCAACCAACCAGCGTGCACCAAAAAGAGGGGAAATTTGCCGAAAGGGGAATTCGTCACGTAACGTTTTCGCTTCGCGAAAATTTTGGATTGACACCACGTATAGAAACCTTAGGACAAAGTTCTTTGTCAAAATCGTGAAGTAAGCTAAATGCTGGAACGTTTCTTTTTTTTTCAGATTTTTTTTAAATCCCTTTTTTTATTTTAACAGTTAGGTTGGTACAAATTTTATTGAAAGTTTTTTTTTATTTTTGAAAAATAAAATTAGAAACATGTTAAAATAGGGTATCTTAACCATTAGTGGACCCCCTAGTAGAGCCGAAGCACATTTTTCACAAATTTTCAATATTTTAAGCACTTTTTCATAACCCTTTGTACAAAACAATGAAATCTGAAGTCTTTTGAACAATTTTGACTATTTGTTTCATCAGTTATTTGTTTTTGAGCAGAAAAATAGCCATTTGAAAAAAAAAGTTTTTTTGCCTTGTTATGGACCCCCTTTTCCTATAGTGGACCCGGGTCCATAATCCGATTGTGGACCCGGGTCCACTATAGGCAAACTGTTATTTTTATACCAAATTTAACCGATATTTGATGTTTTGATGCATGGTGTAGGTCTAATGATAGATATAATGAATAAAAGATGGATTTTGCTCACTTTTCATTATAAACAAATATGTTTTGTTAACAAATTTGGCTTTAAACAACAAAAAACCTAACAGACATTTAAACACATTTATTTCCGAAAAAGATCAGAGAAAACGTTTCAAAAACCACTATAAACATAAAAATAATTAAAAAAAGTAATCTTGATGCATTTTTTCCATATTAATTACATAAATGGTTGACCGAAACTAAATAATAGATTTGTTTACAGTTGCTGATAAAACCACGCATGTTTATTTAAAAAAAATGTTTTGTTATTGATTTATTATTATAAAATATCATTTCAAACTGCAATTATGATGCTTCAGTTAAGTACAATTAACTATAGTTTTGATTAATTATAAATTCTTACGGCTTCAGCATTTTTGGTACTTTTAACATGAAAACAGCTATATTTATACTCATAATTGAAAAAATATGCGTTTAGGTTGATAACAACAAGCATTTATTGTATGTTTTAGAGAAACTTTTGCTTGAATACAGGGGTCCACTTTCGGAAAAGTTTGGATTTCGTTGTCCTATATTGGACCCCCCTTATTTTTGCTCGAAAATGGCAGTTCTTCGCTTTATTTTAGTAAAGGTCCTTAAACTTACATTATTTCGACTTGCTGAAGTTAAATAATCAGTCAAAAATGATTGGATTGTTAATTCAATCATAACATATAAATGCAGTTTTGTTGTGAAAATGCTAGTGGCCATGGCTGATTTCAGATGTCTAACTCAAAACACTTATTTTGGTGGAAAGGACAATTAAATATCAGTCAACATTGGTTTAAATGATGCTGAACATGCTAAATAAATGATTTGTAGACAACAACACGCTTGAAATTGTGATTTTATTGAATTTTTCATCAAAAACCCTTCAGGATAACATTCCCTATTAAGGCCGTTGCAAATATTATACAAAGTAGGGGAAAGTGGGGTAAGACGACCATATGGGCCAAGAGGGACAATCGCTCGTACGATCGTTATTCTTACAATTTCCTTTATTTCCAATATGAGGAATTGTTACTAGCAATGCAATTAGTTAATTCTACTACCACATAACCGCCAATACGACGTAAACGCCACGGGACACAAGATTGAATGGTGTTTTTTCTCAAATCCTTTGTTTTCTTATAACATTTGGAAGCCCAAAATAAGACTTAGGGTTCGTTCTTAAGTTCATTTTATCAAAATGCATTTTTTCCTAGATCAGTAGTGTCCCTTCCAATGATTTGCACTTATTATAAAGTTTGGTTTATCATTTGGTTATTTTTGTTGAGAGCTTTTAAAATACCTTGTTCAGGTTTTTAAATTTTAAAATCTGAAAGAAAAATCCTAAAATCGCAAAGATTCCAATTTTTATATTTTTAGAATTTTTAGACATTTCTAAAATATTTGAAACCTAAAAATATGTTTTTTTTATTTTCTAAAAATCCTGTATGTTTTTTTATTTTAAATTGAAGGCTTTGAATTTTTTAATATTTCTTTTTTTTTGTTTTAAAAAGCATTTTTTTTTATTTTGGGTAATTCTCCACCAACTCACACAGCAGTTGCCCCGACCCCTCTTCGAATTGCGTGAAACTTTGTCCTAAGGGGTAACTTTTGTCCCTGATCACGAATCCGAGGTCTGTTTTTTGATATTTCGTGACGGAGGGGCGGTACGACTCCTTTCATTTTTGAACATGCTTAAAAAGAGGTGTTTTTCAATAATTTGCAGCTTGCAACGGTGATGAGATAGAATATTGGTGTCAAAGAGACTTTTATGTAAAAGTGGACGTCCAATTTGATGGCGTACTCAGAATTCCGAAAAAACGTATTTTCATCGAAAAAAAACACAAAAAAAAGTTTTAAAAACTCTGCCATTTTCCGTTACTCAACTGTAAATTTTTTTGAAACATTTCATTTTATGGGAAATTTAATGTTCTTTTCGAATCTACATGGACCCAGAAGGGTAATTTTTTCATTTAGAACAAACATTTTCATTTTAAAATTTCGTGTTTTTTCTGACTTAGCCTGGTTTTTTAAAGAGTTTAACAATGTTCACAAAGTTGTAGAGCAGAAAATTTAAAAAAAAATTGATTTGGATACATAAGGGGTTTGCTCATAAACATCACGAGTTATAGCGATTTTACAAAAAAAAAGTTTTGAAAAAGTTTGAATTTTTTAAATTGTTTAGATTTTTCATCTTTTTAAATTTTTAAATTTTCGAAAATAATTTCTGAATAATAATTTGTAATTTTACACAGAAAAAAAAGTTTAATTTTGCAAGGTTGAAATTTCGCGCGCGGCGCTTCGAAAACTCGTGTTATTATTTTCAAAAAATCGTATCTCGGCATCCTGTTAATGAAACTTTACCATTTTTACATATGTTATGAAAAATTGTATGAGGAATCTTTGGTCCTCTTTGGTCCCGAGACCTCTTCAAATATAAGGCTAGATTTTTGAAACTCCAAACTATTTTCATTAGCGTTCAAGAGAGCTAAATTCTGCTTAAATAACGTGGAAATATAAATTTAATTTTTTTAAAGTTGTTTTTGCGAAAATCGACGAAAATCGACATTTTTTGGTCACCCTAAGGGCCAAACAAATAAATACGGGTCTACTTATTTCGGCCAAGGAACCCCCAGAAAAAATTGAGCCCTATCGGAGAACTTTTTTTTCGAATCATGCTGTTTTCGTGGGGAAGTGCTGAATATATGTTGAACCAAAAAAATCAAAAAACTTATTGGCTTTTCTATCCAGATAGAACCTTTGAAAAATATTGAAGAATTTGTCTACACTTTTTGTGTACTGTTACTCAACTCATATGTACCTATTTATTAATGAAATTAAGTGCCTCGTGTTAGACCGACATGTTGCTCCATTATAATCCAAAACGATTCCATTCATCAAAAAACGCACTGCGTAATCCTTCCACGACACAAATCTCCCCCCAGATGGCGGAAGTGATTTTTTCAGATTAGTGCGTCATGTCTTGTCAAGAACCGAATCTGGTCCCAACTTAACCCCTTCCCTCTGGGTCTTTGGCCCTCAAGCTCTCTTCGCCTATATATGAGATGCCACGCTAGGGTTGGACTCTATATATTTTATCATTATTGCTATAAATCTTTTAAGCACATTATGTATGAATAATTCCACACGCTGGGGGTTTTGATTTATGGATTTCTTTGCTGGGTGCCATTTTTTTTTTTGCTTCTCCGGACTCACAAAGAAGAATGGCGACTCGGTCTGGTTGTGTTCTAGCCGCTGCTGCTGGGCTGCTAATTGCAAACTTGGAAAACATCCATCTATCGAGCCGTTGCTGTTGTTGCACCGGTAGAAGTTTACTGCCCCGCGGGATCATGCGAAACTTTGACGGAATGCTGGCACTTTGACCACGGCCGGAATTGGTCGTTTGCTGGTTGATGGCGAAGAATGAGCTTTCAAGTACGGACTTCACGGTGGAGTTGACTTTTGATTTTATTTCTGGAGTTTCTAAGTGTGTAGCTGATGAACGCCACTTGGGGTAAGTACAATTCTGTCAAATTCAGTAAAATTCTGTCAATGTCATAAACAAGTTCTGTTAGCATCAAAAGACCAACGGAGTGTTTCCAAAATAAGTCAAGTTCATGTGAGTGGCTTAACTTTCCACTCCACTGGTCTTTTGCTCCATAAATCACCAAAATGATAGAGTTGCTAACGAACTTTTTAGCTTCTGGAAATACTTTAGCATAAACTTATCTGCAACTTCCTACACGTCGCCATCGTCGTCGTCATCGCAAAAAAAACCACTTGCTGTTATGCGCATAAATTAGGCAAAAACTTTGTCAACCAGAATCGATTAATCTGCTTACCATCGTACAACCCCGGTGGCAAGAGGACGATGTCACACATTCACTCTTCAAGATTCATGATGCGCCGCGGGCGACCAAGTGTCAACCGAAATCTGTGCCACACAGATTCTTCCAGGAAGAAGAACAGGCGCAAAATCATCCATCACCCGCTAAAAGAATGTGACATAATGTTTGCTCGAAATTTGCATAAGACGGAGCCAGTCAGTCAGTCATCCCTGAAGGAGGTTGATCCTCTTATGGTCCCCCTACTTTTAACCCTTACTGGAGCATGGAGTTCGGTGAGTGTGTATGATTTTTTTTTTTGACTTGCCTAGAGCTGAAATCGAAAACCACCGCCAGATGGTGCAGAATTCGGCGAGTTTTTCGACGCGCTGTAATTATTCCTTTTTTGTTTGGCGCGGCAAATGTGGCCGAATTCCATGTAGCAATTAGTCATGGACGTGTCCGCGCAATGATAAGGTATTAATTAAAGAGAAATTAGTACTTCAAGGGAGTTGAACACTGAACTTTGCCTAAAAATGTCCCTTTACTTTAGAAAAGAAAAAATCGAAATATGTACTTGATTTTTAAAAGTAGAACTTTTCCGACCGGAATCGTAAATGATGCCAAAAACAAGTTTCAACCGATTTATGCTTCGATGGCTTGACCAACTCGATCCCTTCGAAATGATTCCAAAGGAACAAGGTTTCTGGTAAACGATTTTTTTTTAATTATTGATATAGGCAAATACATAATAAACGTTACACACTATCTGAAAATACTCAATAAGCTTACCATGTGACATATCAAACTTCATGAAATTACAAGTCATGCTCTCCGGACCCGGATCATCATCAGGATACATATGTAAATTAAAGTTTAAATCTGATTAAGATAAATCACACAAATTTGCCCCTTTTGTATAAAGTAATCCGCCAAATTATAACTGAAATTAATTGCCACATAACACATAACACGTTTATTAAAACATAGTACGTTACGGTGATTAATTGCGTGTTCTAAATAAATAAAACAAGCAAGCTAAAAATTCCAATTGCCTCGTGAAGCAGAGCTGAAAGAATTGAGTACTTTGATAGGGACATTGAAAAAGGTATAGCTAAAGGAAATGGTATTTTATTCAAAAAAATAAACGTTAATTTTTTTCTGGACTAAACCTCACACTCGGCATCCGGAAAAAACACACGAATTTGGTTTGTTTTGCTGAATTGTGTTTCGCGGAATGGTCATTTTGTCAAACTGTATTCAACATAAATTTAAAACTCGAGGATTGTTTTATTTTATTTTTTAAAGATTTGAATAAAACTTTGTCCGTTCTTTGTCAAAAAAAGCCATTTTGTTTTTTGTTTTTTTTCGATTCGATTTCGATTTGTTTTTTTTTTCACTCAAGTCTCCAAACAATTCTGTATTTTGTGAAGATACTTTCTGATGAATTTGAAGTTTTCGGAAAGTTAGGTGGCAAAGTAGTTAGGAATTCAGAAAAAAAATGCAGGGAAGGAATCAAAAACCATTTTAAATTAATCAATAAATTTGCAATTAAAAACGATACTTTTAATTAAATGCTTAGTTTTCGAGTTTTAAGCATATTTAGCTATTTTTTCGAGAAATGTTTTTTAAATGCTACTTTCATGAGATTTTCTGCTATTTTAAAGAAATTTAATTAATAAAAGAGCAACATTTCGGAAGGACTAAAAATAGTTTAAAAAATGCAAAAAATGCTCATGTTAAAACATTAAAATGTCTATATGGTTATCCAACGAAAAAAAAAACTTGCACAATCAGAGCGGAATGGTGGTTTTATTGGTGCAGGTGATTTAAACCTACTTCCCCATAAATAAATCAGATTTTGTATAGGGAATACGGAAAGCGGTAATGGTTGACGATCCGCTTTTTTAAGAGGATAAGGGGAAATCTCCACGGCATCTTCAAGTAAGTTTCGCTTGAAGTTGGACGGTTTTTTGGGCGATGGTTACTTGCTTGGCTTTGTTATTCGAGTATTTTGGGAGTTCAACTCTAAGTAAAAAAGTTAAATAAAAAAAAACAATTAAAAAAAATTTCCCGTGTCATTTGTTTTGATATTTTTTATTATAACCTACAACTATGCCGAATAAACCAAATTGATCGAAATCTCTGAAATAGTCGAGTTAAATGACTTTTTTGATATACAAGGAATGTATGGATAAAGTTTCATCCAAATTTAATAAAATACAATCAGAAGACGATTTGAAAAACGCAGAAAATTACTCAAAAGATAAATGAAAAACTGTCGAAAGACCTATTAAGAGGTCGAATAAAGAGATTAATTTTTTTTTAATTTGTAATTTGTTACTTTATTGGGTACGATAACTTGTTAATTAACACTTTTGATCAGGTCAAGGAAGACACTTTAGGAAATAGAAAAATTACAAAGGATCCAGGAAAATTACAAAGGATCCAAATCAAATTTAAGGAATTCTAAAAATTAAAAAAAAAACTTAAGATTCTAAATAATCTTGAAAGTGATTTCAGATACATATTCAAGATGTATGGATTATGATGAATTAAACATAAAAATAAACATATAACAAAAACAACCACCACAATGATGAAGCAAAAAAAGGTGCAGGAGGTTATGTTCTACATGACCAATATGACAAAGAACTTTGTACAAAACTCCTAAAAAATATTCTATTTTATTTTATATTTTTAAAACATTGCCTATGTATTTAATCCTAAATAATTTATTCCTATAAAATGTTTTCAATCTTTGGCACCTCTGTGGAAATAAATTGCCAAAACAAGTATGGTTCGGAAAATGTCCAATCAAAATGGTAATTTTCATGTCCAGTATCAAAAACCATGAATTTTGGTACCCATATTGCCCCAAAGTCGAAAAGTTCGATTAATGTCCCCCCGGTAGAACCTTCCCGAGGGCAATTGCCACTCCGGGTGTGGCCAATCCGGTCAAAATGGCCATTTTCATTACCAGTTTCAAAAATCATGAATTTTGATACCCATATTGCCCCAAGTCGTATGGTACGATTAATGTCCCCCCGGTAGAACCTTCCCGAGGGCACTGGCCACTCCGGGTGTGGCCAATCCGGTCAAAATGGCCATTTTCATTACCAGTTTAAAAAACCATGAATTTTGATACCCATATTGCCCCAAGTCGTATGGTTCGATTAATGTCCCCCCGGTAGAACCTTCCCCAGGGCACTGGCCTGTCCGGGTGTGGCCAATATCCTATAAATGTGGTCCCAAGCCCATTGCCCCAAATCATTCTGGTCCGGTGACCGTCCTTACAATCTTCATAAGAACAGAATTCCTCCCAATTTAGTGCACAAACTGTGTCTTTCAATGTGTGCGTGAGTGTGTGTGAGCAATAAAATTACCACCGTGGATCCGCCTTTGTCGAAACCTCGTAAGGCACTGAATTTTTCTGAGGCTATCTGTTAGCTTAAATAGTTCGCATGAAATGTGGCAACAGTGGTGCAACATTCTCGCGTGACAGTTCCACGAAAACAGGAGAGGAGGCAAAATTTGCACCATGTTGCCACATTTCATGCAAACTATTTAAGCTAGCAATTATCCTCAGAATATTTCAGTGCCTACCGTGGTTTCATCAAAGACGGATCCACGGTGGTAATTTTATTGCCCTCACACACACACACACATTGAATGAAACAGTTTGTGCACCAACTTGGGAGGAATTCTGTGTTAATGAAGATTGTAAGGATTGGGGTTGGGACCACATTGGTAGGATATTGGACTCACCCGGAGTGGCCAGTACCCTGGGGAAGGTTCTACCGGGGGGACATTAATCGAACCATACGACTTGGGGCAATATACGTATCAAAATTCTTGGTTTTTGAAACTGGTAATGGAAATGGGCATTTTGACTGGATTGGCCACACCCGGAGTGGCCAGTGCCCTCGGGAGGGTTCTACCGGGGGGACATTAATCGAACCATACGACTTGGGGCAATATAGGTATCAAAATTCATGGTTTTTTAAACTGGTAATGAAAATGGGCATTTTGACTGGATTGGCCACACCCGGAGTGGCCAGTGCCCTCGGGAAGGTTCTACCGGGGGGACATTATTCGAACCATACGACTTGGGCCAATATGGGTATCAAAATTCATGGTTATTGAAACTGGTAATAAAAATGGGCATTTTGACTGGATTGGCCACACCCGGAGTGGCCAGTGCCCTCGGGAAGGTTCTACCGGGGGGACATTAATCGAACCATACGACTTGGGGCAATATGGGTATCAAAATTCATGGTTTTTTAAACTGGTAATGAAATTGGCCATTTTGACCGGATTGGCCACACCCGGAGTGGCAATTGCCCTGGGGAAGGTTCTACCGGGGGGAGATTAATCGAACCATACGACTTGGGGCAATATGGGTATCAAAATTCATGGTTTTTGAAACTTGTAATGAAAATGGCCATTTTGACCGGATTGGCCACATCCGGAGTGGTCAGTGCCCTGGGAAAGGTTCTACCAGGGGGACATTAATCGAACCATACGACTTGGGGCAATATGGGAATCAAAATTCATGGTTTTTGAAACTGGTAATGAAAATGACAATTTTGACCGGATTGGCCACACCCGGATTGGCCACACCCGTAGTGGCCAAACCATGAATTTTGATACCCATATTGCCCTAAGTCGTATGGTTCGATTAATGTCCCCCCGGTAGAACCTTCCCGAGGGCACTGGCCACTCCGGGTGTGGCCAATCCGGTCAAAATGGCCATTTTCATTACTTGTTTAAAAAACCATGAATTTTGATACCCATATTGCCCCAAGTCGTATGGTTCGATTAATGTCCCCCCGGTAGAACCTTCCCGAGGGCACTGGCCACTCCGGGTGTGGCCAATCCGGTCAAAATGGCCATTTTCATTACCAGTTTAAAAAACCATAAATTTTGATACCCATATTGCCCCAAGTCGTATGGTTCGATTAATGTCCCCACAGTAGAACCTTCCCGAGGGCACTGACCACTCCGGGTGTGGCCAATCCAGTCAAAATGGCCATTTCCATAACCAGTTTCAATAACCATGAATTTTGATACCTATATTGCCCCAAGTCGTATGGTTCGATTAATGTCCCCCCGGTAGAACCTTCCCGAGGGCACTGGCCACTCCGGGTGTGGCCAATCCAGTCAAAATGGCCATTTTCATTATCAGTTTCAAAAACCATGAATTTTGATACCTATATTGCCTCAAGTCGTATGGTTCGATTAATGTCCCCCCGGTAGAACCTTCCCCAGGGCACTGGCCACTCCGGGTGTGGCCAATCCTGCCAAAATGGTCATTTTCATTACCAGTATCAAAAACCATGAATTTTGATACCCATATTGCCCAAATTTGTATGGTTCCGTAAATGTCCTCCCGGTAGAACCTTCCCTCAGGGCAATGGCCACTCCGGGTGTGGCCAATCCTGCCAAAATGGTCATTTTCATTACCAGTATCAAAAACCATGAATTTTGATACCCATATTGCCCAAATTTGTATGGTTCCGTAAATGTCCTCCCGGTAGAACCTTCCCTCAGGGCACTGGCCACTCCGGGTGTGGCCAATCCAGTCAAAATGCCCATTTTCATTACCAGTTTCAAAAACCATGAATTTTGATACCCATATTGGTCCAAGTCGTATGGTTCGAATAATGTCCCCCCGGTAGAACCTTCCCGAGGGCACTGGCCACTCCGGGTGTGGCCAATCCAGTCAAAATGCCCATTTTCATTACCAGTTTCAAAAACCATGAATTTTGATACCCATATTGCCCCAAGTCGTATGGTTCAATTAATGTCCCCACAGTAGAACCTTCCCGAGGGCACTGACCACTCCGGGTGTGGCCAATCCAGTCAAAATGGCCATTTCCATAACCAGTTTCAATAACCATGAATTTTGATACCTATATTGCCCCAAGTCGTATGGTTCGAATAATGTCCCCCCGGTAGAACCTTCCCGAAGGCACTGGCCACTCTGGGTGTGGCCAATCCAGTTAAAATGGCCATTTTCATCACCAGTATCAAAAACCATGAATTTTGATACCCATATTGCCCAAATTTGTATGGTTCCGTAAATGTCCTCCCGGTAGAACCTTCCCCAGGGCACTGGCCTGTCCGGGTGTGGCCAATATCCTATAAATGTGGTCCCAAGCCCATTGCCCCAAATCATTCTGGTCCGGTGACCGTCCTTACAATCTTCATAAGAACAGAATTCCTCCCAATTTAGTGCACAAACTGTGTCTTTCAATGTGTGCGTGAGTGTGTGTGAGCAATAAAATTACCACCGTGGATCCGCCTTTGTCGAAACCTCGTAAGGCACTGAATTTTTCTGAGGCTATCTGTTAGCTTAAATAGTTCGCATGAAATGTGGCAACAGTGGTGCAACATTCTCGCGTGACAGTTCCACGAAAACAGGAGAGGAGGCAAAATTTGCACCATGTTGCCACATTTCATGCAAACTATTTAAGCTAGCAATTATCCTCAGAATATTTCAGTGCCTACCGTGGTTTCATCAAAGACGGATCCACGGTGGTAATTTTATTGCCCTCACACACACACACACATTGAATGAAACAGTTTGTGCACCAACTTGGGAGGAATTCTGTGTTAATGAAGATTGTAAGGATTGGGGTTGGGACCACATTGGTAGGATATTGGACTCACCCGGAGTGGCCAGTACCCTGGGGAAGGTTCTACCGGGGGGACATTAATCGAACCATACGACTTGGGGCAATATACGTATCAAAATTCTTGGTTTTTGAAACTGGTAATGGAAATGGGCATTTTGACTGGATTGGCCACACCCGGAGTGGCCAGTGCCCTCGGGAGGGTTCTACCGGGGGGACATTAATCGAACCATACGACTTGGGGCAATATAGGTATCAAAATTCATGGTTTTTTAAACTGGTAATGAAAATGGGCATTTTGACTGGATTGGCCACACCCGGAGTGGCCAGTGCCCTCGGGAAGGTTCTACCGGGGGGACATTATTCGAACCATACGACTTGGGCCAATATGGGTATCAAAATTCATGGTTATTGAAACTGGTAATAAAAATGGGCATTTTGACTGGATTGGCCACACCCGGAGTGGCCAGTGCCCTCGGGAAGGTTCTACCGGGGGGACATTAATCGAACCATACGACTTGGGGCAATATGGGTATCAAAATTCATGGTTTTTTAAACTGGTAATGAAATTGGCCATTTTGACCGGATTGGCCACACCCGGAGTGGCAATTGCCCTGGGGAAGGTTCTACCGGGGGGAGATTAATCGAACCATACGACTTGGGGCAATATGGGTATCAAAATTCATGGTTTTTGAAACTTGTAATGAAAATGGCCATTTTGACCGGATTGGCCACATCCGGAGTGGTCAGTGCCCTGGGAAAGGTTCTACCAGGGGGACATTAATCGAACCATACGACTTGGGGCAATATGGGAATCAAAATTCATGGTTTTTGAAACTGGTAATGAAAATGACAATTTTGACCGGATTGGCCACACCCGGATTGGCCACACCCGTAGTGGCCAAACCATGAATTTTGATACCCATATTGCCCTAAGTCGTATGGTTCGATTAATGTCCCCCCGGTAGAACCTTCCCGAGGGCACTGGCCACTCCGGGTGTGGCCAATCCGGTCAAAATGGCCATTTTCATTACTTGTTTAAAAAACCATGAATTTTGATACCCATATTGCCCCAAGTCGTATGGTTCGATTAATGTCCCCCCGGTAGAACCTTCCCGAGGGCACTGGCCACTCCGGGTGTGGCCAATCCGGTCAAAATGGCCATTTTCATTACCAGTTTAAAAAACCATAAATTTTGATACCCATATTGCCCCAAGTCGTATGGTTCGATTAATGTCCCCACAGTAGAACCTTCCCGAGGGCACTGACCACTCCGGGTGTGGCCAATCCAGTCAAAATGGCCATTTCCATAACCAGTTTCAATAACCATGAATTTTGATACCTATATTGCCCCAAGTCGTATGGTTCGATTAATGTCCCCCCGGTAGAACCTTCCCGAGGGCACTGGCCACTCCGGGTGTGGCCAATCCAGTCAAAATGGCCATTTTCATTATCAGTTTCAAAAACCATGAATTTTGATACCTATATTGCCTCAAGTCGTATGGTTCGATTAATGTCCCCCCGGTAGAACCTTCCCCAGGGCACTGGCCACTCCGGGTGTGGCCAATCCAGTCAAAATGGCCATTTTCATTACCAGTTTCAAAAAACCATGAATTTTGATACCCATATTGCCCAAATTTGTATGGTTCCGTAAATGTCCTCCCGGTAGAACCTTCCCTCAGGGCACTGGCCACTCCGGGTGTGGCCAATCCAGTCAAAATGCCCATTTTCATTACCAGTTTCAAAAACCATGAATTTTGATACCCATATTGGCCCAAGTCGTATGGTTCGAATAATGTCCCCCCGGTAGAACCTTCCCGAGGGCACTGGCCACTCCGGGTGTGGCCAATCCAGTCAAAATGCCCATTTTCATTACCAGTTTCAAAAACCATGAATTTTGATACCCATATTGGCCCAAGTCGTATGGTTCGAATAATGTCCCCCCGGTAAAACCTTCCCGAGGGCACTGGCCACTCTGGGTGTGGCCAATCCAGTCAAAATGCCCATTTTCATTACCAGTTTCAAAAACCATGAATTTTGATACCCATATTGCCCAAATTTGTATGGTTCCGTAAATGTCCTCCCGGTAGAACCTTCCCTCAGGGCAATGGCCACTCCGGGTGTGGCCAATCCTGCCAAAATGGTCATTTTCATTACCAGTATCAAAAACCATGAATTTTGATACCCATATTGCCCAAATTTGTATGGTTCCGTAAATGTCCTCCCGGTAGAACCTTCCCTCAGGGCAATGGCCACTCCGGGTGTGGCCAATCCGGTCAAAATGGTCATTTTCATAACCAGTATCAAAAACCATGAATTTTGATACCCATATTGCCCAAATTTGTATGGTTCCGTAAATGTCCTCCCGGTAGAACCTTCCCTCAGGGCAATGGCCACTCCGGGTGTGGCCAATCCTGCCAAAATGGCCATTTTCATCACCAGTATCAAAAACCATGAATTTTGATACGCATATTGCCCCAAGTCGTATTGTTCCGTAAATGTCCTCCCGGTAGAACCTTCCCTCAGGGCAATGGCCACTCCGGGTGTGGCCAATCCAGTCAAAATGGCCATTTTCATTACCAGTTTCAAAAAACCATGAATTTTGATACCCATATTGCCCAAATTTGTATGGTTCCGTAAATGTCCTCCCGGTAGAACCTTCCCTCAGGGCAATGGCCACTCCGGGTGTGGCCAATCCGGTCAAAATGGTCATTTTCATAACCAGTATCAAAAACCATGAATTTTGATACCCATATTGCCCAAATTTGTATGGTTCCGTAAATGTCCTCCCGGTAGAACCTTCCCTCAGGGCAATGGCCACTCCGGGTGTGGCCAATCCTGCCAAAATGGTCATTTTCATTACCAGTATCAAAAACCATGAATTTTGATACCCATATTGCCCAAATTTGTATGGTTCCGTAAATGTCCTCCCGGTAGAACCTTCCCTCAGGGCACTGGCCACTCCGGGTGTGGCCAATCCAGTCAAAATGCCCATTTTCATTACCAGTTTCAAAAACCATGAATTTTGATACCCATATTGGCCCAAGTCGTATGGTTCGAATAATGTCCCCCCGGTAGAACCTTCCCGAGGGCACTGGCCACTCCGGGTGTGGCCAATCCAGTCAAAATGCCCATTTTCATTACCAGTTTCAAAAACCATGAATTTTGATACCCATATTGGCCCAAGTCGTATGGTTCAATTAATGTCCCCACAGTAGAACCTTCCCTCAGGGCAATGGCCACTCCGGGTGTGGCCAATCCAGTCAAAATGGCCATTTTCATTACCAGTTTCAAAAAACCATGAATTTTGATACCCATATTGCCCAAATTTGTATGGTTCCGTAAATGTCCTCCCGGTAGAACCTTCCCTCAGGGCAATGGCCACTCCGGGTGTGGCCAATCCTGCCAAAATGGTCATTTTCATTACCAGTATCAAAAACCATGAATTTTGATACCCATATTGCCCAAATTTGTATGGTTCCGTAAATGTCCTCCCGGTAGAACCTTCCCTCAGGGCACTGGCCACTCCGGGTGTGGCCAATCCAGTCAAAATGCCCATTTTCATTACCAGTTTCAAAAACCATGAATTTTGATACCCATATTGGCCCAAGTCGTATGGTTCAATTAATGTCCCCACAGTAGAACCTTCCCGAGGGCACTGACCACTCCGGGTGTGGCCAATCCAGTCAAAATGGCCATTTCCATAACCAGTTTCAATAACCATGAATTTTGATACCTATATTGCCCCAAGTCGTATGGTTCGATTAATGTCCCCCCGGTAGAACCTTCCCGAGGGCACTGGCCACTCCGGGTGTGGCCAATCCGGTCAAAATGGCCATTTTCATTACCAGTTTAAAAAACCATAAATTTTGATACCCATATTGCCCCAAGTCGTATGGTTCGATTAATTTCCCCCCGGTAGAACCTTCCCGAGGGCACTGGCCACTCCGGGTGTGGCCAATCCAGTTAAAATGGCCATTTCATCACCAGTATCAAAAACCATGAATTTTGATACCCATATTGCCCAAATTTGTATGGTTCCGTAAATGTCCTCCCGGTAGAACCTTCCCTCAGGGCAATGGCCACTCCGGGTGTGGCCAATCCTGCCAAAATGGTCATTTTCATTACCAGTATCAAAAACCATGAATTTTGATACCCATATTGCCCAAATTTGTATGGTTCCGTAAATGTCCTCCCGGTAGAACCTTCCCCAGGGCACTGGCCTGTCCGGGTGTGGCCAATATCCTATAAATGTGGTCCCAAGCCCATTGCCCCAAATCATTCTGGTCCGGTGACCGTCCTTACAATCTTCATAAGAACAGAATTCCTCCCAATTTAGTGCACAAACTGTGTCTTTCAATGTGTGCGTGAGTGTGTGTGAGCAATAAAATTACCACCGTGGATCCGCTTTTGTCGAAACCTCGTAAGGCACTGAATTTTTCTGAGGCTATCTGTTAGCTTAAATAGTTCGCATGAAATGTGGCAACAGTGGTGCAACATTCTCGCGTGACAGTTCCACGAAAACAGGAGAGGAGGCAAAATTTGCACCATGTTGCCACATTTCATGCAAACTATTTAAGCTAGCAATTATCCTCAGAATATTTCATCATTCAGTCTCTAGACGCTGACGTGGAAAGAGCTAACAAGAAAAGTTTTTGAGGATAAGGAGTAGGAGTCAGTTACGATGACGAAGAAGAGGAGGGGCAGCCCCCTTCCCGGCCCGCCGGGTGACCCCCTGCTGGCGAAAAATCCGTTCGCGCCGCTCGCCAACCCTGGACCGGCACCGGCGGCAACCGTTCCGCGGAAGGAGAAGCTCCCGCCTTTTTTTGTGAGGTCGATTGAGGGCAACCTCAAGGCCGACCTCGACGCGTTGATCAAACGTGGCCTCAAGGCCACCATGAAACTGTGCACGGATGGGTTCAAAATCATCGTGCCGTCGAAGCCCCACTTCAACGCGGTGTTGGAGTACCTCCGGCAGAAGAAAGCTGCGTTCTTCACGCATGACATCCCGGCGGACAAGCCGTTCAAAGTGGTCCTGAGGGGCCTCTACGAGATGCAGGAAGGAGAACTCACCGACTACCTCTCCGACTGTGGCCTGAAGGTGGTCGCGGTCCACAAGATCCGCCGAAAGGAGACCAACACCAAGTTCCGCGACCAACTCTACCTCCTCCACCTGGAGAAGGGGAGCACGACGCTGAAGGATCTCAAGCTAATCAAGGCCGTCGCAAACGTGGTGGTCGAGTGGGAGCAGTATCGCCCGGTCCATCGGGATGTTACGCAGTGCTGGAAGTGCCTGAACTTCGGCCATGGCGGCCGAAACTGCTTTCTCGCCTCGCGCTGTCCGAACTGTGGTGAAAACCACGACCAAGCCCAGTGTGCCGCTGAAATCTTGGTGGCCAAGTGTTGCAACTGCGGTGGTGATCATCCGTCGACCGATCGTGCCTGCCCCAAGCGTGCTGAATTTATTCAGTTCCGGAAGAACGTGGCTGCCCGGAAGAACAACGGTCGTCCGAAGCCAACCCCAATCAACCAGGAGAGCTTTCCAGCTCTTCCCAACCGCAACAGAGTTCCGAATCTCGAGCCAATTCCGCTTCCGGGCCTGCGGCCTAAGCCAGCTCCGAATCCGGTTCCCCCCGGCTTCCAGAGATTTGACCCAACTCCAGGAGTCAAGCCCAACCCGCCCGGCGATGGCCCCAGACCGAGAACCAAACTGCTCACCGCGGCTGAGCTCCTCAACACCTTCAAGATCATGTATGCCAAGCTCATGCAATGCCAAACAGTCGAGGAACAGAGTATGGCGGTCCTCGAGTTCACCTATCAAATCGTTTATGGATAATTACACCCCAACCCGCATCCTCATCTGGAACTCCTGCTCTATTGGCAGGAAAACATTGGAACTAAGCGACTTTCTTCGATCAAACAACATTGAAGTCGCTGCCATTTCGGAAACACACCTTAAGCCGGGGGATAAAGTCTGGGTGCCAGACTACGTTCCGGTTACACTCGAGAGAACGCGTTGCAAAAAGGGCGGCGTCGCTGTCCTGGTGCATCACCTGGTCCACTTCCGGGTCCTACCCAGTCTACAGACTAAGTTCATTGAGGCGGTCGGCGTTGAGGTCGACACCTCGTCGGGCCCTGTCGCAGTCGTGGCTGTTTACTGCCCCAAGCAATGTCGGATCGTTGACGGATCGCTGGCCGACTACAAGAACGACCTACTCAAGCTGACGCGTCGCTTTCCACGATTCATCATCGCCGGCGACCTCAACGCCCGGCACTCGCTCTGGGGCAATCCAAGCAACAACAAGAACGGGAACGTACTTGCGGAGGATCTTCAAGCTGGCCATTACGTCGTTCTGCATCCGGAGAGCCCGACGTTCTTCTCTCGCGCTGGCGTCGGTTCAACTCTGGACATCGCCCTCACGAACTTGTCGGAGTTTTGCACACCACTCCAAGCTCTCACCGAACTCTCCTCGGATCATCTGCCGGTGATCTTCAACCTGGAGGCCAGGGTCAACGAGAGGCAGCGTCTGAGGAGGCACAACTACCATCGCGCCAACTGGATTCGATTCAAGCAGTTTGTCGACGACCGGGTGGAGGAGAACCCGGTGCTAGACTCGAAGGAAGCCATCGACCGTGCCCTGCTAGTTCTCGAGGACTCCTTGAACGAGGCCAAGGACCTGTTCATCCCTACGGCCGAGGTTTCAAGTAAGTTTGTGAACATTGACCCTGAAACCAAGAGAATCATGTCCCTCAGAAACGCGGTTAGGAGGCAGTACCAAAGAACTGGGAACCCAGGTAGGAAGGCTCTTTTCAAGAAGTTGAATAAGATCGTCTCGGTCAGGGTAGAAAAGTTCAGGAACCGGCAGTTTTCAAAACACCTCAAGTCCATCCCACCCTACTCCAAGCCCTTCTGGCGCCTAACTAAGATCTTGAAAACAAAACCCAAACCAATCCCGCCCCTGAAATCCGATGACCTTGCCGTCACGCCCGTTGAAAAAGCCAACCTTATCGCGGGTCACTTCCTGACCTCGCATAACCTGGGACGTGACATCGTAAGCCCAATGGAGGGTCCCGTGCTTGAGAGCATCCACCAACTTGCCCACACGCCGTGGGTGCTGCCGGACGACCAAAAGATCACGCTGGAGGAACTCTCCGGCTGGCTGAAGGGACTGAAGAACATGAAGGCACCGGGCTTCGATGGGATCTTCAACATCGTACTGAAACACCTGGGGGAAAAAGCGCGAACACTTCTTGTGGCCATCTTCAACCGCTGCCTGGAGCTGGGATACTTCCCGACTGCCTGGAAGCGGGCCAAAGTAGTACCAATACTCAAGCCCGGCAAGGATCCGTCCAGCCCGACCAGCTATCGGCCCATCAGCTTGTTGTCTTCCCTAAGCAAGCTGTTTGAGAAGCTGATCTACCGCCGCCTCCTTGCCCACGTCGAGGAAAACAACATCCTGCTGGACGAGCAGTTCGGCTTCCGCCGGGGTCATTCGACAGTCCACCAGCTGCAGAGAGTCACCAAAATGATCCATCGAGCCAAGTCCGTTTCGAAAACCACCGTAATGGCGCTGATGGACATAGAGAAGGCGTTCGACAACGTGTGGCACGACGGTCTGGTACACAAGCTGATGCAGTTCAACGTTCCCACCTACCTGGTGCAGGTGATCTCCGACTACCTGGATAGGAGAACCGCCCAAGTCAACATCGGAAGCTCTGTATCGGACCCGTACGATTGCCCAGCTGGAGTTCCTCAAGGCAGCATCCTGGGCCCGCTGCTCTACAACCTGGACACTTCCGACATTCCACCTCTGCCCGGCGGCGGCACGCTTTCCCTTTTCGCCGATGATTCGGCCATCAGCTACGAGGGGCGGAACATCCGACATCTCGTCACCAAACTCCAGAATGGCCTGGATGTCTACACGCGGTATCTCTCCGACTGGAAGATTTGCGTGAACGCGGCGAAAACGCAAGCAATCGTGTTTCCCCACCGCAACACGGATCGGCTCAAACCAACCACAAAGCTGAAGGTGCTTGGAACGGAGGTGGACTGGTCGCAGGTCGTTCGGTATCTCGGACTGCTGATCGACTCCAAGCTGCTGTTTCGGTACCACCTCGACGACAGGATCATCAAGGGCATCGCGATGCTCAAGAAGCTGTACCCGATCATTAACCGTCGGTCGAAAGCATCGCTGAAGAACAAGCTGGCAGTGTACAAGATGGTGGTGGCTCCGATGCTGCTGTACGGTTCCCCGGTCTGGCAGGGGTGTGCCATGACCCACCGGAAGAAGCTGCAGGTGATCCAGAACAAGTTCCTGCGACTGATTCTGAACCAGCCCTGGAGAACAAGGTCCTCTGACCTCCATCGGCTCGCTAGCATCGAACCTGTCGACGCGAGGCTGGCTTCACTGGCCGAGAAGCATCGGAACAGGGCGTTGGTGTCGGAGCACGGGTCAATCCGCGGATCGTATCCCTGAGTGAGTGTGGTTGGATGTGTGAGAGTGTGTTAGTTTTAAGACAGCGTGCTTTTTAATTAAGCTAGGTAGGATATTTAATAATTTAACACTCGGCAAATTTTTTTGCACCATGTAGACTAGAGAAATCTTGAGCATTCCGGTTCATTTTGAGCACCACAACGCACCTAAGACTGAAAAGCAAAATTTGCTGAATCCCTTTATATGTAAAAATTCCCTGGACTGGCGACAAAATAAAACAAATTTTATTTAACGTAAAAAAAAAAAAACTCAGAATATTTCAGTGCCTACCGTGGTTTCATCAAAGACGGATCCACGGTGTTAATTTTATTGCCCTCACACACACACACACATTGAATGAAACAGTTTGTGCACCAACTTGGGAGGAATTCTGTGTTAATGAAGATTGTAAGGATTGGGGTTGGGACCACATTGGTAGGATATTGGACTCACCCGGAGTGGCCAGTACCCTGGGGAAGGTTCTACCGGGGGGACATTAATCGAACCATACGACTTGGGGCAATATACGTATCAAAATTCTTGGTTTTTGAAACTGGTAATGGAAATGGGCATTTTGACTGGATTGGCCACACCCGGAGTGGCCAGTGCCCTCGGGAAGGTTCTACCGGGGGGACATTATTCGAACCATACGACTTGGGCCAATATGGGTATCAAAATTCATGGTTATTGAAACTGGTAATAAAAATGGGCATTTTGACTGGATTGGCCACACCCGGAGTGGCCAGTGCCCTCGGGAAGGTTCTACCGGGGGGACATTAATCGAACCATACGACTTGGGGCAATATGGGTATCAAAATTCATGGTTTTTTAAACTGGTAATGAAATTGGCCATTTTGACCGGATTGGCCACACCCGGAGTGGCAATTGCCCTGGGGAAGGTTCTACCGGGGGGAGATTAATCGAACCATACGACTTGGGGCAATATGGGTATCAAAATTCATGGTTTTTGAAACTTGTAATGAAAATGGCCATTTTGACCGGATTGGCCACATCCGGAGTGGTCAGTGCCCTGGGAAAGGTTCTACCAGGGGGACATTAATCGAACCATACGACTTGGGGCAATATGGGAATCAAAATTCATGGTTTTTGAAACTGGTAATGAAAATGACAATTTTGACCGGATTGGCCACACCCGGATTGGCCACACCCGTAGTGGCCAAACCATGAATTTTGATACCCATATTGCCCTAAGTCGTATGGTTCGATTAATGTCCCCCCGGTAGAACCTTCCCGAGGGCACTGGCCACTCCGGGTGTGGCCAATCCGGTCAAAATGGCCATTTTCATTACTTGTTTAAAAAACCATGAATTTTGATACCCATATTGCCCCAAGTCGTATGGTTCGATTAATGTCCCCCCGGTAGAACCTTCCCGAGGGCACTGGCCACTCCGGGTGTGGCCAATCCGGTCAAAATGGCCATTTTCATTACCAGTTTAAAAAACCATAAATTTTGATACCCATATTGCCCCAAGTCGTATGGTTCGATTAATGTCCCCACAGTAGAACCTTCCCGAGGGCACTGACCACTCCGGGTGTGGCCAATCCAGTCAAAATGGCCATTTCCATAACCAGTTTCAATAACCATGAATTTTGATACCTATATTGCCCCAAGTCGTATGGTTCGATTAATGTCCCCCCGGTAGAACCTTCCCGAGGGCACTGGCCACTCCGGGTGTGGCCAATCCAGTCAAAATGGCCATTTTCATTATCAGTTTCAAAAACCATGAATTTTGATACCTATATTGCCTCAAGTCGTATGGTTCGATTAATGTCCCCCCGGTAGAACCTTCCCCAGGGCACTGGCCACTCCGGGTGTGGCCAATCCAGTCAAAATTGCCATTTTCATTACCAGTTTCAAAAAACCATGAATTTTGATACCCATATTGCCCAAATTTGTATGGTTCCGTAAATGTCCTCCCGGTAGAACCTTCCCTCAGGGCAATGGCCACTCCGGGTGTGGCCAATCCTGCCAAAATGGTCATTTTCATTACCAGTATCAAAAACCATGAATTTTGATACCCATATTGCCCAAATTTGTATGGTTCCGTAAATGTCCTCCCGGTAGAACCTTCCCTCAGGGCACTGGCCACTCCGGGTGTGGCCAATCCAGTCAAAATGCCCATTTTCATTACCAGTTTCAAAAACCATGAATTTTGATACCCATATTGGCCCAAGTCGTATGGTTCGAATAATGTCCCCCCGGTAGAACCTTCCCGAGGGCACTGGCCACTCCGGGTGTGGCCAATCCAGTCAAAATGCCCATTTTCATTACCAGTTTCAAAAACCATGAATTTTGATACCCATATTGGCCCAAGTCGTATGGTTCGAATAATGTCCCCCCGGTAAAACCTTCCCGAGGGCACTGGCCACTCCGGGTGTGGCCAATCCAGTCAAAATGCCCATTTTCATTACCAGTTTCAAAAACCATGAATTTTGATACCCATATTGCCCCAAGTCGTATGGTTCAATTAATGTCCCCACAGTAGAACCTTCCCGAGGGCACTGACCACTCCGGGTGTGGCCAATCCAGTCAAAATGGCCATTTCCATAACCAGTTTCAATAACCATGAATTTTGATACCTATATTGCCCCAAGTCGTATGGTTCGAATAATGTCCCCCCGGTAGAACCTTCCCGAAGGCACTGGCCACTCTGGGTGTGGCCAATCCAGTTAAAATGGCCATTTTCATCACCAGTATCAAAAACCATGAATTTTGATACCCATATTGCCCAAATTTGTATGGTTCCGTAAATGTCCTCCCGGTAGAACCTTCCCTCAGGGCAATGGCCACTCCGGGTGTGGCCAATCCTGCCAAAATGGTCATTTTCATTACCAGTATCAAAAACCATGAATTTTGATACCCATATTGCCCAAATTTGTATGGTTCCGTAAATGTCCTCCCGGTAGAACCTTCCCTCAGGGCAATGGCCACTCCGGGTGTGGCCAATCCGGTCAAAATGGTCATTTTCATAACCAGTATCAAAAACCATGAATTTTGATACCCATATTGCCCAAATTTGTATGGTTCCGTAAATGTCCTCCCGGTAGAACCTTCCCTCAGGGCAATGGCCACTCCGGGTGTGGCCAATCCTGCCAAAATGGCCATTTTCATCACCAGTATCAAAAACCATGAATTTTGATACGCATATTGCCCCAAGTCGTATTGTTCCGTAAATGTCCTCCCGGTAGAACCTTCCCTCAGGGCAATGGCCACTCCGGGTGTGGCCAATCCAGTCAAAATGGCCATTTTCATTACCAGTTTCAAAAAACCATGAATTTTGATACCCATATTGCCCAAATTTGTATGGTTCCGTAAATGTCCTCCCGGTAGAACCTTCCCTCAGGGCAATGGCCACTCCGGGTGTGGCCAATCCTGCCAAAATGGTCATTTTCATTACCAGTATCAAAAACCATGAATTTTGATACCCATATTGCCCAAATTTGTATGGTTCCGTAAATGTCCTCCCGGTAGAACCTTCCCTCAGGGCACTGGCCACTCCGGGTGTGGCCAATCCAGTCAAAATGCCCATTTTCATTACCAGTTTCAAAAACCATGAATTTTGATACCCATATTGGCCCAAGTCGTATGGTTCGAATAATGTCCCCCCGGTAAAACCTTCCCGAGGGCACTGGCCACTCCGGGTGTGGCCAATCCAGTCAAAATGGCCATTTCCATAACCAGTTTCAATAACCATGAATTTTGATACCTATATTGCCCCAAGTCGTATGGTTCGATTAATGTCCCCCCGGTAGAACCTTCCCGAGGGCACTGGCCACTCCGGGTGTGGCCAATCCGGTCAAAATGGCCATTTTCATTACCAGTTTAAAAAACCATAAATTTTGATACCCATATTGCCCCAAGTCGTATGGTTCGATTAATTTCCCCCCGGTAGAACCTTCCCGAGGGCACTGGCCACTCCGGGTGTGGCCAATCCAGTTAAAATGGCCATTTTCATCACCAGTATCAAAAACCATGAATTTTGATACCCATATTGCCCAAATTTGTATGGTTCCGTAAATGTCCTCCCGGTAGAACCTTCCCTCAGGGCAATGGCCACTCCGGGTGTGGCCAATCCTGCCAAAATGGTCATTTTCATTACCAGTATCAAAAACCATGAATTTTGATACCCATATTGCCCAAATTTGTATGGTTCCGTAAATGTCCTCCCGGTAGAACCTTCCCTCAGGGCAATGGCCACTCCGGGTGTGGCCAATCCAGTCAAAATGGCCATTTCCATAACCAGTTTCAATAACCATGAATTTTGATACCTATATTGCCCCAAGTCGTATGGTTCGATTAATGTCCCCCCGGTAGAACCTTCCCGAGGGCACTGGCCACTCCGGGTGTGGCCAATCCAGTCAAAATGGCCATTTTCATTATCAGTTTCAAAAACCATGAATTTTGATACCTATATTGCCTCAAGTCGTATGGTTCGATTAATGTCCCCCCGGTAGAACCTTCCCCAGGGCACTGGCCACTCCGGGTGTGGCCAATCCAGTCAAAATGGCCATTTTCATTACCAGTTTCAAAAAACCATGAATTTTGATACCCATATTGCCCAAATTTGTATGGTTCCGTAAATGTCCTCCCGGTAGAACCTTCCCTCAGGGCAATGGCCACTCCGGGTGTGGCCAATCCAGTCAAAATGGCCATTTTCATTATCAGATTCAAAAACCATGAATTTTGATACCTATATTGCCTCAAGTCGTATGGTTCGATTAATGTCCCCCCGGTAGAACCTTCCCCAGGGCACTGGCCACTCCGGGTGTGGCCAATCCAGTCAAAATGGCCATTTTCATTACCAGTTTCAAAAAACCATGAATTTTGATACCCATATTGCCCAAATTTGTATGGTTCCGTAAATGTCCTCCCGGTAGAACCTTCCCTCAGGGCACTGGCCACTCCGGGTGTGGCCAATCCAGTCAAAATGCCCATTTTCATTACCAGTTTCAAAAACCATGAATTTTGATACCCATATTGGCCCAAGTCGTATGGTTCGAATAATGTCCCCCCGGTAGAACCTTCCCGAGGGCACTGGCCACTCCGGGTGTGGCCAATCCAGTCAAAATGCCCATTTTCATTACCAGTTTCAAAAACCATGAATTTTGATACCCATATTGGCCCAAGTCGTATGGTTCGAATAATGTCCCCCCGGTAAAACCTTACCGAGGGCACTGGCCACTCCGGGTGTGGCCAATCCAGTCAAAATGCCCATTTTCATTACCAGTTTCAAAAACCATGAATTTTGATACCCATATTGGCCCAAGTCGTATGGTTCGAATAATGTCCCCCCGGTAAAACCTTACCGAGGGCACTGGCCACTCCGGGTGTGGCCAATCCAGTCAAAATGGCCATTTTCATAACCAGTTTCAATAACCATGAATTTTGATACCTATATTGCCCCAAGTCGTATGGTTCGATTAATGTCCCCCCGGTAGAACCTTCCCGAGGGCACTGGCCACTCCGGGTGTGGCCAATCCGGTCAAAATGGCCATTTTCATTACCAGTTTAAAAAACCATAAATTTTGATACCCATATTGCCCCAAGTCGTATGGTTCGATTAATTTCCCCCCGGTAGAACCTTCCCGAGGGCACTGGCCACTCCGGGTGTGGCCAATCCAGTTAAAATGGCCATTTTCATCACCAGTATCAAAAACCATGAATTTTGATACCCATATTGCCCAAATTTGTATGGTTCCGTAAATGTCCTCCCGGTAGAACCTTCCCTCAGGGCAATGGCCACTCCGGGTGTGGCCAATCCTGCCAAAATGGTCATTTTCATTACCAGTATCAAAAACCATGAATTTTGATACCCATATTGCCCCAAGTCGTATGGTTCCGTAAATGTCCTCCCGGTAGAACCTTCCCTCAGGGCAATGGCCACTCCGTGTGGCCAATCCAGTCAAAATGGCCATTTCCATAACCAGTTTCAATAACCATGAATTTTGATACCTATATTGCCCCAAGTCGTATGGTTCGATTAATGTCCCCCGGTAGAACCTTCCCGAGGGCACTGGCCACTCCGGGTGTGGCCAATCCAGTCAAAATGGCCATTTTCATTATCAGTTTCAAAAACCATGAATTTTGATACCTATATTGCCTCAAGTCGTATGGTTCGATTAATGTCCCCCCGGTAGAACCTTCCCCAGGGCACTGGCCACTCCGGGTGTGGCCAATCCAGTCAAAATGGCCATTTTCATTACCAGTTTCAAAAAACCATGAATTTTGATACCCATATTGCCCAAATTTGTATGGTTCCGTAAATGTCCTCCCGGTAGAACCTTCCCTCAGGGCAATGGCCACTCCGGGTGTGGCCAATCCTGCCAAAATGGTCATTTTCATTACCAGTATCAAAAACCATGAATTTTGATACCCATATTGCCCAAATTTGTATGGTTCCGTAAATGTCCTCCCGGTAGAACCTTCCCTCAGGGCACTGGCCACTCCGGGTGTGGCCAATCCAGTCAAAATGCCCATTTTCATTACCAGTTTCAAAAACCATGAATTTTGATACCCATATTGGCCCAAGTCGTATGGTTCGAATAATGTCCCCCCGGTAGAACCTTCCCGAGGGCACTGGCCACTCCGGGTGTGGCCAATCCAGTCAAAATGCCCATTTTCATTACCAGTTTCAAAAACCATGAATTTTGATACCCATATTGGCCCAAGTCGTATGGTTCGAATAATGTCCCCCCGGTAAAACCTTCCCGAGGGCACTGGCCACTCCGGGTGTGGCCAATCCAGTCAAAATGCCCATTTTCATTACCAGTTTCAAAAACCATGAATTTTGATACCCATATTGCCCCAAGTCGTATGGTTCAATTAATGTCCCCACAGTAGAACCTTCCCGAGGGCACTGACCACTCCGGGTGTGGCCAATCCAGTCAAAATGGCCATTTCCATAACCAGTTTCAATAACCATGAATTTTGATACCTATATTGCCCCAAGTCGTATGGTTCGAATAATGTCCCCCCGGTAGAACCTTCCCGAAGGCACTGGCCACTCTGGGTGTGGCCAATCCAGTTAAAATGGCCATTTTCATCACCAGTATCAAAAACCATAAATTTTGATACCCATATTGCCCAAATTTGTATGGTTCCGTAAATGTCCTCCCGGTAGAACCTTCCCTCAGGGCAATGGCCACTCCGGGTGTGGCCAATCCGGTCAAAATGGTCATTTTCATAACCAGTATCAAAAACCATGAATTTTGATACCCATATTGCCCAAATTTGTATGGTTCCGTAAATGTCCTCCCGGTAGAACCTTCCCTCAGGGCAATGGCCACTCCGGGTGTGGCCAATCCTGCCAAAATGGTCATTTTCATTACCAGTATCAAAAACCATGAATTTTGTTATGTTTTGGGTAGAATCGGTTAACAGTGTAAGGCGATGGGAAAATGTCATAAACGATCGGAGGGTGAAATAAAGTATAGCGTGGAGCTAAGCGAACAGATTAAATTCGGCTTTATTTAATATTTAATTGTACGGAGAAAGACGTAAATTCGTGTTAATTTTTAGTTGAATCCGACAGGAAAAACGGGTTTCGCGTGACCAAACAAATAGTAAAGCGTAAACATAAACGAACGGACAATCAAGATGGCCGACGCGAGCCATTCGAACGTTCCACCTTTCGATCCGGGGGACACATCCACCGTTTCGGCAAGGTGGAAGAAGTGGAAACGAGGGTTTCAGATTTTTTTGGACGTGCAAAATGTGACAATCGCGGCCCGGAAGCGATCCTACCTCCTGCATTATGTGGGGCCCCAGGTGCAGGACGTCTTCTTCAGCCTGCAAGGGGAGACGGCGGCAGAGGTTCCGGCCGGCTCGGACGAATACAAGGAGGCGGTCAAGCTGCTCGATGACTACTTCCTCCCAATGAAGTGCCTCCCGCTGGAGCGGCACAAATTTCGGAACCTGGAGCAGGCCGAAGATGAGCCGATTGAGCGTTTCGTCCTCCGGCTGCGCGAGCAGGGCAACCTGTGCGAGTACGGCGACCACCTTGAAGAGGAAATAAAAGAACAACTGTTCGAGAAAGGTGCTTCCGACGACCTGCGCGCCAAGATCTTGAACAAGCCGGAAATGACGTTAGCGGAGACGGTCGAGGCTGGACGTTCGCTCGAGACTATCGGCAAGCATCGGCAGGCCACGAAGTTGAGCCCGCGTCTGGAGGAGGTGAACAAGATCGCTCAAACGGCCACCAGTTCGAAGAACAACCCGAGACGGGAGTGCTTCCGGTGCGGAAGAACGGGCCACTACGCGAACGACGAGAACTGCCCGGCTCTGGATCGGAAGTGTGAGCGGTGTGGATTGGTGGGACACTTCAAAAAGAGGTGCAACACGAAGAAAAAGAAGAAAGTGAGTGATAAAGGGCTGAGGCAAGTGATGATGGACCTAAAAGTGGACGACTCTGATGATTCGGATGATCTGGAAGAAGACAGCGACGACTCTGACACGGATCAAGTGAAGTATTTGTTCGCAACCGAACCGGACAGCGGAGAGAAAGTTGTATGTGCTGTTGGTGGGGTGAAAATCACCTGGGTGGTGGATTCCGGCGCGGGAGTAAACGTGATTAACCGGCAGACGTGGGAACACCTGAAACAACCTGATCTCAAGCAGGACATCATCGAAGAAGCACCGAGAGACTCACCTTGGATTTCAAGGCTTGTCGTTCGACCGAAGGTAGGGGATGCATCTGCGGTGAGGTTGTGCGTAGACATGCGGGATGCGAACAAGGCGGTCATTCCCCAGCACTACCCTTTGCCAACTTTCGACAGTATCATTCCGCACCTGAACAACTGCAAATGGTTCTCCAAAATCGACCTGAACAAGGCTTTTCACCAGGTCGAACTAGCCGAGGAATCCAGAGAAATCACGACCTTCGCCGCTCACGACGGGTACTACCGTTACAAAAGGTTGCTGTTTGGGCTGAACTGTGCTTCAGAAGTGTTCCAGTGCATCATCGAGCGCATTCTGACTGGACTGCCAGGAGTAAAAACCTTCATCGATGACATCTTGGTGTTTGCAGCGAGCAAAAAGGAGCACGACAGCATCCTGCAGGCCGTATTGGACAGGCTCAAGTCGAGTGGGGCCACGATCAACAAGCGGAAGTGCGAATTCGGGAGGAAAGAAGTCGTGTTCATGGGACACCGGCTGTCTGGAGACGGCATATCACCAACAGACGACAAGGTGGATGCGATCAAGAGATTTCGGGACCCGCAAACAGTGGAGGAGTTGCGCAGCTTCCTGGGTTTGGTTAACTACCTGGGAAAATTTATTCCGGATCTGGCAACACTGACAACCCCCCTTCGTCACCTCTTGCGAAAAAGCTCTCGTTTTGCTTGGGCCAAAGAGCAGAAACTCGCATTCGCCAAGATCAAGGACGTCCTAGCAAACCCCAAAAACTTGGGCTACTACTCGCCACTGGACAAAACCATCGTGATAGCGGATGCCAGTCCAACTGGCCTGGGAGCGGTGCTCATCCAAGAGAAGGACGGAGAGAAGCGAGTAATCTGTTACATCAGCAAGGGGCTCTCCGAGGCCGAACAAGCGTACGCGCAGAACGAGAAAGAAGCTCTAGCCTTGGTTTGGTCGGTGGAGCGACTGGAGATGTACCTACGAGGTTTGCGATTTCTTCTACTGACCGACCATCAGCCCCTGAAAGTCCTGTTCGAAACCAAACAACGACCCTGCAAGCGAATCGAACGATGGGCACTTCGGCTTCAGTCTTTCCGCTTCCGGATCGTGCACATCCCAGGAAAAGCGAACATCGCTGACCCAATCTCACGGCTACCAAGCTTCCAAGAGTGCACGACGTACGATCAGCACGGTGAGTCCATGCTAATGGCAATCATTGAGACTGCCAAGCCTGAAGCGATGACGTTGGAGGAGGTCGTAAATGCAACCTTGAAGGACATGGAGCTGCGTACAGTACAAGAAGCGATTTCAACAGGACGATGGCCAGAAACAATCAAGCGGTACTTGCCGTTCAAAGACGAACTCCTGGTGGTGAACGAGATGGTTCTGCGCGGCGATCGGTTGGTCATCCCGGTCGGATTGAGGAAGCGTCTACTGGAGCTTTCACACATCGGCCATCCAGGAATAGAGCGCACTAAACAACGTCTACGAGCGAAAGTGTGGTGGCCGACCATGGACAAGGACGCTGAAAAGCTCGTTCGTTCGTGCATGGATTGCCAGATTGTGGGTTTGCCCGGACCACCGGAACCAATGAAGTTGCGCGAACTGCCACAAGCACCCTGGTGTCAACTGAGCATGGACATGCTCGGACCTCTGCCATCGGGGGACTCGCTGTTGGTTGTCATTGACTTGTACAGCCGATTCCGCGTCGTAGAAATTTTGCGACAAACAACGTCAGCGGACATCTTGAAGAAGTTGAAGCCCATGTTCATTCGGTTGGGTTTCCCGGAAGTGCTTCTGGCGGACAACGCGGCGAACTTTTCCAGCAGCGAAATGAAAGATTTTTGCAAGCGGTATGGTATCCAGCTCAAGCATTCGACTCCGTACTGGCCGCAAGGAAACGGCGAGACTGAGCGGCAGAACAGAAGCATAATGAAAGGCATTCGAATTTCGGCACGGAACCATACGGATTGGAAGCACGACCTCGAAGAACTAAACTACGTGTACTCCCTCACACCACATCCGGCTACGGGTCGCTCACCGGCGGAGCTGGCGTTCGGTAGAAGATTCAAAGACTGGATTCCACAACTTGTCGCACGCGATCCCAGGAGCGATGAAGCCGTTCGAGACCAAGATCTGTCCTACCGAACGGCTGCCAAGAAACAGTACGACAAGGCGCACAACGTTAAGGAGTCCACGATTGCTGAAGGTGATCAGGTCCTGATGAGAAATTTCGTGAAGCAGAACAAGCTCTCCACTGCATTCCTGTCGCAGCCGGTCAAGGTAATCAAGAAAGAGGGAAACAGCGTCCTACTGGAGACACCAGATGGAGTACGATACCGCCGGAATTCGTCTCACGTGAAGCGTATCCCAAGAAGTCCAGAAACAGCTCGAAGTGACACCGAAGAAGAGGACGAGAATGCAGATGAACTGTGGGCGACTCCAGAGGCATCCGTCCCGATGTCGACACGCGCAGAGAAGCAGAAGCTGGCGAACGGTCGACCACGGCGACAGATCAAGCGGCCGCTGAGATATGACGACTACATAACGGATTTGAACGAAGACGAATAGTAAGAAGACAAGCTGGAAAAAGGGGAGATTGTTATGTTTTGGGTAGAATCGGTTAACAGTGTAAGGCGATGGGAAAATGTCATAAACGATCGGAGGGTGAAATAAAGTATAGCGTGGAGCTAAGCGAACAGATTAAATTCGGCTTTATTTAATATTTAATTGTACGGAGAAAGACGTAACAAATTTTGATACCCATATTGCCCAAATTTGTATGGTTCCGTAAATGTCCTCCCGGTAGAACCTTCCCTCAGGGCAATGGCCACTCCGGGTGTGGCCAATCCGGTCAAAATGGTCATTTTCATAACCAGTATCAAAAACCATGAATTTTGATACCCATATTGCCCAAATTTGTATGGTTCCGTAAATGTCCTCCCGGTAGAACCTTCCCTCAGGGCAATGGCCACTCCGGGTGTGGCCAATCCTGCCAAAATGGCCATTTTCATCACCAGTATCAAAAACCATGAATTTTGATACGCATATTGCCCCAAGTCGTATTGTTCCGTAAATGTCCTCCCGGTAGAACCTTCCCTCAGGGCAATGGCCACTCCGGGTGTGGCCAATCCTGCCAAAATGGCCATTTTCATTACCAGTTTCAAAAACCATGAATTTTGATACCCATATTGCCCAAATTTGTATGGTTCCGTAAATGTCCTCCCGGTAGAACCTTCCCTCAGGGCAATGGCCACTCCGGGTGTGGCCAATCCTGCCAAAATGGCCATCTGTATCACCAGTATCAAAAACCATGAATTTTGATACCCATATTGCCCAAATTTGTATGGTTCCGTAAATGTCCTCCCGGTAGAACCTTCCCTCAGGGCACTGGCCACACCGGGTGTGGCCGATATCCTACCAAATTGTTCCCAATAATTTCGGTATTCCGGTGACCGTTCTGGCTACCGTCAATAACTTCTTGGACCTCCTCTCAAGTTCGTGCACCACTTGCGTGTGTGTGTGTGAGCAATAAAATTCCCAACGTAAGGTCCGTCTTTGATGAAAGTCTGATGGACACTAAATCCTCCAGAGGCTAACTTTTAGCTTAAATAGTTTTCACGGCATCTACGCAACAGAAACAGAATGTCACGCCGAGGGCTTGCGACGGTAACGCTACATTTTCGAAAAATTTTGCATTGACACCGCAGATAGAGCTTTAAGACAAAGTCCTTTGTCAAAATCAAAAATCAAAAAATACGCATGAAAATTAAAAAATAAGGCAAGAAACTAAAATATCAAAAGGAGTTAAAAATTTGTAGAACAAATGTTGATCAAAATGAAAACAGACAGCTCAAAAGTTACAACAAAAATTTGAAAAATAAATGTCTTCAATACACGAGCTCATATTTTTTGCAAATATCTCATCACAACAAATCAACTTCAAAGTGCCTGCAACTGGTTGCATACCAATTTGCACCACAATCAACGCTTGCAATTGCGTTCGAAAAAAAAAAGAAGTGTAAATTTCTTCACAAGCTACCGCACCGCAAATGAGCTCTCATATATTATGCACGTTCTCGTTCTCGCAGCGCCCACCATGAATCCCAAACGAAAGCAAGAACCTCGTCATTCAAAATCCCTCATCTGGGATGAATCTTCCTGCTTCTTGGCTGTCTGTCTGTCTGTCTGGGTAGTCATGTCACGTTTCGCGCTGGTCTCCTCTGCCAAAGAATAACATCTTCCTTCAGCAGATCTGATGTCAGAGTCAACCACCCACGCACACTACTTCTGAATTGTCTGAGTGTCACGCACAATTTTGTTGCTGTTTCAAAGAAACAAATTGTTTGTCTTTTTTTGGGAGCGAAATTCGATCTGTGCCCTTAAACGGACCACGAAGTCGACGATTTCGGTGTGAACTTTATTGGGTTGCCCTATTCCATCTAGTCTACCTTAATTTTAGTGGACCATAAATCATGTAGAGTGGAACCGAGAGAGAGAGCAATGCTCACAGCAGCGAACATAATTTTCCCACAATCAATCTTTGAGCGGGGAGGCACTTTAGTAAAACTCAGAGCTGCTGAGCTGAACACTTCAACTTGAAGCATCAGAAATAAATTAAAAGAAGAAGAGGAAAAAAAACACTCCCAGTAAACGAAACGAGGAAACACTCAATAAAACTGTCACTGGAAAGCGAGCTAAATGGGAAACGAAAATCGTTTAGCGAGTGCTAAACGTTGTTTTCCTGCTGACGACAGTGAGGGAAGCTTTCACAGCTGAGAAGAAGTTCTCGGCAAAACCTAAAATCCATTTCTGTATTTTTAACAAATCGAATTCGTCTACAATTTTAAAGTATCACTGTCTTTTATTGATTTTTTTTCCCAAAGAGCTTACCATCACCAAATTTGAAAAAAAAAAGTTCTACCGAAACTCTTTCAAAAAAACAAAAATATCCAGTGCTTTGTTCTAGAAATCTGGAGGAAATCCACATTTTCTTGTAAACTTTCAAACTCCAGCGTAATCTTATAAGGGCACATTTTGGAAACAAAATCGTGAACACTTTGATGTTTTGAAAATATTTCACAGTTATGTAGATGTAATCCTGCCTTGAACATATTATGACATTTTTTGCATTAGAAAATCAAAATCTAAAAAAAAATAAGAGATCTGTTAAGAAAATATTCGTATAATATTCTGATTCATTTCTAGAACACAAAAAAGCAACTGTCCACGTAAACCGGAAATGAATATTATGACATTTTTTTGTATGTCTAAAACATTTTCTGAAATTTTTAATGACCAAACCAGCAAATTTGCTTCATTGGTTCTTTTGATGAGATTAATTCAGAAAAAATAGTGAAAAAAGATCAATTCTCAAAAAGAATTTTATTAAAATGATTTGTTTTTAGAGAAGCAAAAAAGGATACTTTTGAGCATTGTAAAAGTATCACCTTTTTTGTTGAGGTATGATTTAAAAAAGCACGATTTAAAAAAGAAAAAAAAGTGTTTCGGGGCGACATAAACTTTGAAAAATATTTGCAACGGCTTTATTAAAAAAAAAATTATTTACAATTTGAAAACAAAATTAACATTTCTTCTGTTATGATTAGGGTTAGTGAATTTTCACGATTTCACGGACAGCGTGAAATTCGTGAAATTTTAAGATTTCCGTGAAATCCCGTGAAATGTAACTTTTTTTTCATATATTTTTTTATTTGAATCTGAATAACTTATGTTGTTAATAACAACATAATAAATATTTAATCCATAAAGACTATTAAGAACAGATTATTAGTTTTCAATTTAAAAGCGTGATATAAACCATTTATAGAACTGTTAGCAAAACATACATTAACATTAAATTGTGACAACATGTACTGAGAAGTGATGTGTTCACTCAAAGTAGAAAACAAATTCTCGGAATCATCAAGTTTTCACGTGGATGAAAACATCAATCTTTTGATTCCAGTTTTTCTCATACAGAAAAGTTTTGATTTTTACAAATTTTGGCTCTTTCAAAACCAAAACTTGTTAAAATTGACTTGACTCGTATACTCGTTCATATTGTGGTAATTTTTTGAAAGATTACAGATTTTGTTCAATTCAATTGTTTTATTTTTGGAAATTTCGGTTTTTTTCTAAATCCTTTTTAATTTTTTACGATATTTGATTATTTTAGTAGATGGTTCCCGTGAAAGTTAAAACAAACCACCTTTTTTGTATCCTGTTTTAATCTTGAATACAAATTGGAAGATATCGTTACAGATTAAATTGTTTTACAGATTTAGTAATTTAGCTTTTGAAAAGTGAGATGAAAACCTTAAAACATATTTTTAATGGTAAAATGTCAAATTATTGTAACCATTTTTGCTAGAAATGATTGTTAATTCTTGCTTTGATATGAAATTCAATTAAATGTAAAAAGGTAAAAGTGAAGCAAATCAGCGAAAACTTTTCAGCTTTATTAGTCGAACATAAAAAAAAAGTCAGTTCAATAAATTGTGATACGCATGCCCTTCATTTCGTTTCAAAATGTTTATAGAGCCCATCCATAAACCACGTGGAAACTTTTTTTTTAATTAGGAATAGTTTTTTTTTGTATCACGTTCAAATTTAGTGAAACTTTTTTTCAGTTTATTGAAGAATAATATATAAAGAAGCATAAAAAGTAGTTTCTGTGATTTAAACATAAGATTTTCAGAGTTATTTTAAGATTTATGGTGTTCCGTGAAATTTCCGTGAAATTTTGTGTTTTGTAATTAGGCCCCCGTGAAATTTGCAATTTTTGAGCGTGAAAAATCACTAAGCCTAGTTATGATGTATAGTTTTCAAGTTATAGCCATTTAAGGTTCCGTTAAACTGCTGATGTGATACCATCATCTGGGCCAAACCAGGACTAATGGGACGTATCGGGGCAGATGTTTTAGCCATGTTATTGCACAATGTTTTATTATTTTCATTGCTTTAAGTTACATTTTCGAATCAAAAGCTTTAAATAGCTCTAAAAACTTCTGTCCCAATTCAGACTGTAGTTACGATTTGTCCCAGTTGATGGCAGCTGAGAAAATGTAAAAATAAACCAATTTTGGACCTTAAAAATATTTTAAAATTATCTGAATCTTGAAATAATAATCGAATTTTAAGTCCTATTAAAATGTAAGGCTTGATTTTGAAAATATGTTTATTAAAAAGATGGGAAAGAACTTATCTTTTAACTTTGAAAATCGAACCGATAATTGGTTCTATTGTATGTTTAAAATTTAACACAGATTGGTTTGGTTTTTCTTAATTTCAAATTTAAAATTTACGTATGGAATTTTAGTTCAAAAGAAGAGATGAGGGTAACACGGACAGGTACGATGGCTTAAAAATCTTAAAAATCGGTTATGCGCTTGATTTACAACTAAACTTTAAGTAAGTTACAAAAACGATTCACAAATACTTCATTTGCAAAATAATGCATTTTCGCTAACTTTTCACAAAACAAATAAATGAACTGTTTACAAATAATCTGAATTTTTAAACGAATCGATAAAAAGTAATTAAAATTTATTTTCGAAGATCCCATTTGGACCAGTTTTATAAAAAGGAGTCTAGGAAAGAAGACTCCTGCTAGTTAGGAGATAAAAATAATTATTTATTTGGTTCAAAAATTAAGTTTCCCTTAGGGTCAGCGAATCATCTTCAAAAGAAAATCATTGGACTTTCATCAAGAGAAAAAATCCGAAGGGAACATGGCTCACCTCTCTCGGGCACGAAAGATCGGTAAAAGGAATCTAAAAAAAATCATCATCTTGATTATTCGGCGGAACATCTTTTTCACCACTACACTTGCAAGTGTAACGTTACACGTCGAAAAATGACCGGTCACATTTTGTAGACGAGCAATGTGTGTAAACAAAGTGAAATATATATTTTTAAGTAATGCTAACAAGGAAATTCACAAAAAATCATCAGCAGATTGATTTTCTTGAAGAAGTTCGGGAGCGATTTTCTTTTGCGTGATTTGCTTCCTCTCTCTTTCGCGGCTGAAGAAAGTTCGCAAGCGAAAATGATTTTTTTGCGATTATTCCAGCCCTACGTCTAGAACGTTTGACAGTCACCAAAACCTCGAAGAGCCCACGCATTAGTATGTGTGAAGAGCCCACCATAAACAATGCATTGTATAGAGAATGTGCATTAGTATGTGTGAAGAGCCCACCATCAACAAAGCTTTGGATGAAGTAGTATTGGTGTATTCTGATTGTTTACATCAAAATAGGGAAATGGCGAACGCGAAAGAGGTTAACCAAAAATAATATTTTGGTGTAAATTTATTACAAAATTCGGTTGAAGTGGTCACGCGAGTGGTCCTGTTTATCTAGGGCAGATTTTCGGACATATTATGTGTGTGTATGAGGCCGGAGTCGAAGGAGCTCTTGAATCGGATGGCGGGATGAGCAGCCGGAGAAGCAGGAATAGTTTTAACCAATTTAAAGCAAAAATCCGATTCGACCGGGAATATCTGGGACCGGGGATCGACAGTTTCCACTCGGAAGTAACATTCTTTAAAGAGTCCTGGACATGCAGCAAGTGTAACGTGTGAAAAAGAACATAATTTAAAAAACGTTTCTGCACTTTGTTTATTTTTCAAAATCTGACAGTAGACAGTGTGGTTTTCTTCTTTGTTTTCTTGATGTTCGTTATCGAATATTTTGGTTTCATAAACATGGCGGCAGTGACAGAGGGCTGGATTATAGAGTTATCTACGTGCGCATGTATTGCGTGTACGTACACGAAAAAGATTGAGGTTAAATTTTGTCCGCCCAGCAAAATCAAATGGTGCGCTAGTGTGTGTACGCGAAACGTCATAAAGCTCTATTCCATCCCTGCTTAGGGTGGCCATCTGACACGCCATCTCCCCTACATATGTTCAAAATTTTAAGCTCCGTAAAAAAATATTCGTCCGTAATTTAGCTAAGCTCAAAACAAAATTTTAAATGAGTATTATTTTTAAGGTTGGTTTTTTTCTATTGTCTTCCTTGTTTCCTTCAAGTTTGCTGAAGACACCAAATCGATCAAAAACAGTTGATACGAAATTTGCCTCCAAATTTGGATTCAGCGGCCAAATTTACTTCGTGAAATCATATTCTAGCCAGACATGCATCGGCCTTAAGTCCATTTTTAGAAGAACTTGTTTCGAGTAAAAAGTGGACAATTCTTGTAAATACTAATAAATTTCAAAAATTGGCTCTTTTTCTCAATAAAACTTAAAATAACATTTTCTTTTAGGGCAGTTGTCCGTTCAACAAAAACTAAAAAGCAAAATTTTAGGAAATATTCTTAGCTTTTTGAACAAATTTTTCGCAAGGGACCTTTTAAGCTGGGTAATTCTCCGCCAACTCACACGAAATTGGAAAAAGATGCCCCGACCCCTCTTCGATTTGCGTGAAAACTTCTCCTAAGGGTTAACATTTGTTCCTGATCACGATATCTCGTTACGGAGGGGAGGTACAACTTTTTTCTTTTTGAACATTTGAAATAAGATGACTTTTTAATAATTTGCAGCCTGAAATGGTGATGGTTTGGAATTTTGGTGTTGGATTCGTCTTCAGGGACAAAATGACTTCTTTTGACATAGAGAATGCGTGGACAAAATTTCACTCGAATAGCAACATCCAAAATCTCGAAAAAAAATAGCGAAATTCTATAGAATTTTTCAAGAACATCGTGTTAATTCCATCAAATATTTTAGCTATTAAAAATTAAGAGCTTACTAAGTTATAAAAATAATACTTGAATTCGAACGATTTCGATGAGACCAACTCAACTAAGCCAGAACTGCGTTGAGTTCAACTTAAAGCTACACACTGAAAACCATCAACCCCCAGTCACTGCTCCAAAATGCAAATTTCAACCCCGTACTTCGTTGCATTACATACTGTAGGTACCCAGACTTTCCTTCGCTTATCAGCGCCGCACAAAATTTATCATGTTCAAGCGATATAAAGTAAAAATCTGTTGCACGTCACCGCCGGCAAAATGGCCCGATAAAATCAGTTCGGTTACACGCACAAAAATCTTTCTGAGCAAACATCAGCCTCACGTTGTAGGGTAGAAGAGAGACCCTAATTTGAATAACAAACTCGCGGTCCTGATTGCGGCTAGATATGCTGTGTGGCACGCACAGATACATGGACCGAAGCATAGATTTGTCGCAAAGTGATTGGACACGATAATGTTGCGTTGAGATAGTGGCTGGACACCGTTGCATTGGGTGTTGGGTGGGAAATTGAAGTGTTGGTACGAGGTTTTTGCTAAGACATTTGACAGCATGATTTAGTGCACGTAATTGTGTGTCACTGAGTTGACAGATGCGAGATTTGACAGATTGTACTGGGTTCTACTTTCATTTTATGCGCTCTTAAAGTTCCAAAACAAATATTTTATTGAAAATTTCAAATATCGATATTTTAATTGTTTCTGAATGTCTGGCAACCCTGCCATGAGCACGCTGATGAAAATTGTTACAGCACGTGAATAGAATCCATGATATCAGTCATTTGCATTACCTTCTCTATCAACAGAGCAAGCCCTGACGAGTTGCTACACACGGAGGATCGCTGACAATCAATTTGACAGGTAGGCAAAATGTCACACTTAAAACTTTTTTTAGATAAGGATTGATGTAGTGCAATACCACCTTAACAAAAACGTCAATAACTGTCAGCGCTACTGTCAAACCTCGACAGTTCATGCTACTTTTGACGTTTGGGTGTATAGAAATAGACTCATGATGGTGAACCCAATAATTATTGAAGTTGTGTGACCTAGTCAATTTAAGTTTTATTCACAAGTGACACATGTCATTTTATTATTTTATTATTTTACGATTGGAAAGGTTGTATTAAAGTGATAATATTTGTTTATAAATTTCCGTAAATAAATTCCTGAAGAGCTTATTGTTGCGCTGCGTGCACTTCACCGACTTCAGCTCAGAACTCAATTAAGCAATTATCAATCGGAGTGTAAAGATACTGACTTTTCAAAGCTATCAACCAACTGCACCGTGACTAACTCGCGCAACTGCATTACGCTGCTGTCACTCGCAAACAAGTGCGATAAATCTGTCAGTCAGAACCGATCCAACACACACACACATGTGTGTTTGATCGCGTCTAATTGTGCATAATTCTAGGATTTCCAAGCGCTGGTTTTGAAGGTCGCCCTTCGCGTCTCTCTATCGCTAATACAATTCAATTATGACTGATTAGATACACCGACGGCGACGACGGCGGTGTTTGCAGCAATTTACCAACTCAAGCATCACCTTGCACCGCAGAGTTAGAACCCTTTGAACTGTCACCTGTGCACGCTTGCGTGAAAATGAGCAGTTTTTGTGTTTGAAGCACTTTTGCTGCAGGGGATTATGGTGAGTTGCTGTCAAAACAGTCAAGTAGCGAGCTGTCAAATTCTTTTGAAAGCAAGTGTCTACCCAAAAAAGGGTTGTCAATAGCGCACTTCATGCACACAATACATAACCTCATTGTTGTGACAATCCCGAGTACCTCCCGGATCTAGCCCGCGTCAAGTGTTTACCCTAGGACGGGTTCTTTAGACCTGCGGTTGGCATGATTCAGCGTGTTTTTCAAATCCGCTGAAAAGCCTTTTCAACCCATCGATGATCCGACAAGCAGTATGGCACACGACGTCGACGGCTCGATCATAATAGTCCGTACAACACACAATAATAAGTGGATTGTTGCGGCCCACGATTATCCGATTCCGATCTCCGCGCTGAATGGATTTGGAAATCCGCGAGAATCGTATCTTGGCCCGTTTGATCGCTCGCGAGAAATTAGACATCATCTCGACAAAGGGCAGCTTTGTGGTCGAGCTCAAAGACCCCCGAACAAAGTATGCAGATTGAGTCGGAACCCCCCAGCTCTATTGATCAGCGTAGATCGCGCGGTGTACCCAGTCGATGATTGCTTTCATTAGATTGGAAACGTTATGATTTGTTGTGATCGTCGGCGGCGATTTAATAAAATCGATTAAGGATGAATCATAATGCCGCACGCGGCTAATTGAAGTGGTTTGTTTGAGCGAAACTCGGGACAGCTCGTCAACTGTAACGCGGTAGACCACCTGGACGCCGGAAGGCGCTGGCCTTGGATTGGACAGAGGATCCCCGTTTTCCTAGAGTAGGAGGGGAATGTAATCATATTCGAGCTTTCAACTTTGCAGTAACTTCAACGCAGCTGGGCAATGAAATTTAATTATCCCTGAACGACGACGACGCAGATTGGCTTCCCGAGGTCTATGTCCGAAATGAGAAGCTCCTGCCATCTTTTTTCGAAAGAGTAGCTGGAGGATGGCAGCCTGTCAGTGCTGCGTCCGTCGCTGGATAAGAGAATAAATAAATTAAAAACCAAATTGAATTTTTCATGGCGGTCAGAAGGAGCCGTGAAAAACACGCTGCTTTGTTGCAGAAAAGTTGTGACGTTGAAGGAAGTGAAGTGGATGCAATTTTGAAGCATTTCAATTGAGCAGTTTGAAATCATTATGAAGATATCCCACGGCACCTTCTCTATTACGGACGTAGACATCAAGGTACCCCTTACGAGTTCTGTATCATTTGAAGTGAAAAAGTGATATTGTGAAAGTGTAGTGTAGTGTAATCAATCTGTCAAACTGTCAATCTGTCAAACTGTCAAACTGTCCATTTGTTTCAGTTTCCGTTTCAGTTTCTGTTTCAGTTTCTGTTTCAGTTTCTGTTTCAGTTTCTGTTTCAGTTTCTGTTTCAGTTTCTGTTTCAGTTTCTGTTTCAGTTTCTGTTTCAGTTTCTGTTTCAGTTTCTGTTTCAGTTTCTGTTTCAGTTTCTGTTTCAGTTTCTGTTTCAGTTTCTGTTTCAGTTTCTGTTTCAGTTTCTGTTTCAGTTTCTGTTTCAGTTTCTGTTTAAATTTCTGTTTCAGTTTCTGTTTCAGTTTCAGTTTCTGTTTCTGTTTCAGTTTCTGTTTCAGTTTCCGTTTCAGTTTCTGTTTCAGTTTCTGTTCAAGTTTCTACCGCTTGTTGCGATGAAAAGGTGTTCATGAGGTTCCCTAACACGGACCTAGGAATCGAGTACCTAACGGCAGTTGAAGACAGTGTGCTTCGAGATGCAGCTGAAACGAATTCTGGTAAGTACTAGTGAATGTCAAAACGAAGTGAACTAGGAGGCTTCTCTATTACGGACGTAAGAATCAAGTTCAATAACATTTATGTGATGATGTTCCGGGATTCTGGTAAATACAAGTGAGTCAATGTTGCGGTATTTGGTAAGTACAAGTGAACGTGAAAACCCAAATGAATTCTGTCACCCTCTGTCAACAGTCAAATAAGCTACTTTAGCAACTGCAGTTTCTGTTGTTTTATTTTTTTCTGTTTAAGGTTCTGTTTTAATTTCTTTTGCAATTTCAAGATTTCGATTCTTTTCCAACTCCTCAACTTACAGATTAACACCCCATCCATCTTTCCAGCACTACCACACACGACACGTTCTGCCTCACAACAGGAATTTCTTGAATGAAAATTGTTTTGTTTTGCCTTTCGATTCTCTCCGAACACCGACTGGCACGTAGCTCCTTTTTTTTGTGCTCCAGCATCCAGCGCGTTTCTCACTGACCGACCGTGTCGTCCCATTCATAAAGCATCGCACAAACTTGCACTGCACAACTCTGGTGCTTCTTTTGGAGGTTATGTTCGAGAGAAAGAAACGCTGTGGATGCCCTTTTTCAGCCGGAATGTGCAAAAATGCTACTCTCGGAGATACCATGCGTTGATAACATAAAAGTGTCGTATTTTCCTTCTTTTTGTGGCCATTTTGAACGGGTCACGTGACATCTGGTGGAGGTTTTTGGAAGCTCGTGAATTATTTTGTAATTTCTTAACAATTAATGTTGGATTATCGAACAATTCGAAAGGAGTTCAACATTTGAAATTCCGTGAAGTTTCTCATCGATAAATTATACTTAATGTCACATTGTCGGTTAGGGTGACGACATCAGATTAAGGTAGAGTCTCGGGAGTACCATTTGATATCGAGTTGATTAAATTTCAACCAACGAGCTTCGCAAAAAAATAAATAAATATTCCAAGAAAAAACGAGCAAATAAATAATTCGGCTGCCTGGTCAAGAATTCTCTAGTGGCAACAGATGCCACCTGAAAGGGTTGTTGAAAGGACAATTGCCACATTCCGCGCGCATCGATTGGCCCCAGTTGAGGACAGGTTTTCACCGGTTCTCTACGCTACTGCATTTCTTGGGTTGTTGAAGTTGACCAGCAGCAGCAGCAGCCGGTTCCGTTGATTTATTTTATTCTATGGGTATTTTATTTATCGCGATAAGAATTCATCACCTGGAGCTCGCCAGGACGGAGGAAATTTAGCGCGAATCGGTGCCACTCGGTCGGATCAGGTGGCGAGATATGGGGACATTGTTTGGACAGTGCTAAACGACTGCTTTTCGAGGTTAACTGCTTGTTTGGAAGAAAACATGTTGATGAGGTTCCCTAACACGGACGTAGGAATTGAGTACCTGAAGGCAGTTGATGACAGTATGCTTCGAGATGTAGCTGAAACTAGTTTTGGTAACTACTAGTGAATGTGTTTCTCTATTATGGACGTAAGAATCAAGCACCTAGAAGAATTCAATGACAGTTTTGAGTCAATGTTCCGGTATCCAGGTAACTACAAGTGGATAAATGTTGCAATATTCAGGTAAGTACAAGTGAACGTGAAAATTCAAAGTGAACTCTGTCAATTCTGTCACCCACTGTCAACAGTCAATTAAGCTACTTTAGCGACTGCTGATTCTACCAACGTCGCAAAAAGTAGCTTCAGTTTCCGCCCAACCGGCTACCACGGAGTCAATTCAACTGTGACAGCCTGTCACCGTAATAAATCAAACACGTACACACAGGTGGAGTGACGAAAGGGACGGAAACGCAAGCCAGTTATAAATACAGTCATCTCGAATACAATTAATTCAAAACATCACCGCCGTCAGCGAGCAGCTATTTCACCTTGCACTTGACTCACGTGTTGTTACGAATGACTCTGTGTGTGCGGCAATCGAAAGTAAACTTCAACCTTGCGACGATCTCACACACCAATCAACGGAGAGGAGAACATTCCTCACAACCACCATGGAAGACACATCCTGTGCGGTGATGATCATCGGATCGACCAGACGCGATCTCGGGCTAGATCATCATTACGTAAACTTCGTCTGACTCAATGTACGTTTAATTGGCAGTAAAAACCGCTGAGTACAACAAACAACCGACGATCGCAATAATAAATAACTATTGATAAGTTGGAAATAGCTTGGAGTGGCGCATTCGCCAAGATCTCAGAACGTCGCGTCAGGCTATGAGATGTGGCACCGATCGCTAACGATCTGGAAGTTGAGATCGGATTGCGCGGGGTGACATCTGTCGGTGGACAATGGGATGATTAAGATTCGGATCATCGTTTCTAGCCACTTCAGAGGATCGCAAAATTACGATCAGGGTTTCCTCCAAATTTTAAAATTTCTAGTTGAATCCACAAATCGATTACCTAACCTTCGTGACAGAACAGGTGCGTTACGAAATGACGTAGGACCCGCTGTAGAATTCCATAAGCGCGCGGATATTTCGACGCGTGTTTGTTTACATTCACCTCATTCCGGTGCCGTGGTCGTCTGTCCAAATTTGACCTAACATTAGCCGGCAAGCAGCGACACCTACGTGCAAACAAGTTGCAAAGTACTTGCACAGATGTCCTCTGCTCGTTTGCGAGTAAACATACGGTTCACAGACAATCAGATACTGCTGTCAGACTCAGTTTTGAGTTTAATAAACGTTGACATAAGTCAGTTTACGCCAAAAGAACAACAGATGGTGCTAATAATCAACAGTTTTCCTCCCTGAAATTATTCCCATTTGTCTGTGACTGTATGAAGTTACAAACACCGAAATTTCAAAAACTTTGTAAGGTGTCAATTTTCGCGATCGACCACCGCGTCTTGAAACTGACAGCGGTGTGGGGGCGAAACACGTGACGTGTGGTTTGACCACAAAAATGGCGACATTTACAACTGATTGAAAGATAAATAAAAGTGAGGAACGAGGAACCGAGCGAAACACTTTGTATGTTTTCCTTCTGAGGCTGACAGTAATTGACCATGACTTTGGATGAGGCATTTGTGGTGTTTGCCGAGGTTTTTTGGCTGGAATGTACTGTTGTCAAAAACCTCAAGGTAGAAACAGACAATTAGAAAAATATCTAGATTTCTAGAGTATTTATTCAAGAGGTCCTATCCACCATGGATTTCCTATGATGCTAGTTCCTTTTTAAAAAGTAGTCTTAGAACAAAGTTTCCATACCTACATTAAACAGTTCCTCCAGTAAAATGAAAACAAAAACAAAACAAAAAACACAAAAAAAGTGACAGGCGTGTAAACATTAGCAAAAGGGTGATACATGTCAAAAGAGAACAACCAGGATGAACTGTTTGTTTACACTTCGGTTTGGGCCCATTTATATTGTTTTGCTTGATTGAAAATCACTAATTTTTCGTCAAAACTGAAATTAATTAGAAAGTAGTATACTGGGCATCTGTCAGATTTGAGTAACTTAGACCTGGACTCAATTTACGTTAAATTCTGAGTGAAATTAACACATATCTGACAGATGCTCCTTTTACTTATTTCTGAGTAGGTTCGGTTTTAACTAAAACTGACTAACTTAATATGACTAACAAACCAAGAATGTGCTCCAAATTCAGCACCAATCCAATCAACTCAAAGGTTCCTTCCCCAACTCATATTTCACAAGTCATTTCCACAACAAAAAAAAATCCCAAAAACGCAATTCACCTACCGCATAACCCGCACAATCAAAAACATAATATTTACCCTACCTCCCCCCCTACTAAAAAAAGGCCCATGTCAGACCACTAGAGATATGACTAGACAACACACTCCAAATTACGAGCGATGCGTATAACCTCGCACCAGTTTCTCTAACCTAACCTTTAAATGTCCACGCGAAGACCAAGCGCAGCCAAAAAAAAAGAGGTTATGTTTGGGTTGAAATTCAGGTCGTTTAAGCCTCGAGTTTAGTCATAGTTTGGCACCTCTGTATCTGTTTCCATCTCACGCACATATTGTGCGTGCGAGTCGTGTTTTGTTCGTTCGGGTGTGTTGTTGATAACATTTTATAATGGTCGAGCATGTTTTAATAATGTGTTTTTTTTTCTTCCTTTTTAATAATTGCACCCTCGACTAACGAATCGTTTTATGGTGGTCCCCGCGATTATAATGATAGGGGTGCTAACATCTTCACACGCAATCTTTTAACAGGGAAACTGCGATGGTTTGACAGCGCATAGTTTGACAGAAGTTTATCTGTCAACTTGCTTTTCATTTCGAATCAGTTATCTTATGTCGAAACCGAACCTACTCAGAAATGAGTAGCTAGGGCATCTGTCAGACATGAGTAAATTTCCCTCAAATTGGGTGAGTTTCACTCAATTTTCGTTGGATTCTTAGTGCAATTTACTCAATCCTGACATATGCTCCATGTACTCATTTCTTAGTAAGTTGGATATTGACGAAAATGGTGTGATCTTGAATGTGCGTGTAATGTTCCATCGTGCATTTTTTAAATGAAAAACAAAAAGTTGACACTTTTTTAATTGTCTTTCTGACTTATTTTTACACTCTAATTAAACATAACTCAAGTTTCGACGAAACTTAACATATCCCAAAATTGAGTTTTTAAGTAAATGTTAGGATTAAGTAAACCTAAAATTCAATGAAATTTTTGTCTGTCCACTGTTTCAATAATCCTTCTTACACGTTAATTTTAAATAACTCATTCCGAAGTTTTTTAAGCTAAAATTTCGTCAAATCCGTCAAACATACTCAGTAAATGTTTGGGTAAATTGCACTCAATTGTTGGTGATTTGCACTCGTCAATAGAAGTAAATTTCACACAAAAAAAAGAAAAGAATTCTTTAAAAAAACACATTCATTCGTAGAATCGATTTTGACGATCCTATTGAGTTAAACATAACTTTAAAACATAGAAGTGAGTTATTTTAAATGAGCGTGTAGTTTTCTGCGTTAATTTGGTTTCAATATGTGACTGAAAACTCACAGAAATTTGAGTAAAAATTACTCAAATCTAAGATTCTTGCACCCTTGAGAACCTGAGTAAAGTGCGATTTGACGAAATCTGATGGATTTTGAACGCGTGAAAAACTATACAATTTTGAAAGCGGCGATTTAATTTGATTCGTTAGTTTCTGTTAGTTTCTGTAAATCACTCACACGCACAGTGACTGTGCGCACGCAATTCACTCATAAATGTCATTCATGACCAAACATAAGATTAAGTGAAATATCACTCAGAGATTACAAAAACAAAATTCAAAATTCGAAATTTACACAAATCTGACGATTGCCTCAAAATTCATTACTTTTACTTAAATTAACGCAAAATTTTACTCAAATTTGGGTAAATTTAGCCAAACTTTGATAACTTTGATTGAAATACTCTCAAATCATCGGTTTACTCATGAAATCTGATCAACTTTAGACAAATGCGAAGGATAATACAGGATTGGGGAAGTGTTACTCAATGTAGGGGAAATATGCTTCAGTGTTGGTTCAGTTATTTTTAGATTAGATGATTGATTGATTTGATTAGAAAAATAAATTTGGAAAAATTAAAAAAAAATCTTTTTTGTTACAATCTGTTGCTTTGTTATTTCAAATTTAAAGAATTGTTTAGAGGGAGCGTTACGTTACGCAGTTTGAAGAGGTTGTATTACGCTTCATAAGGCTTTCTAGTCAGAAATTTACTAACACATTCAAAGGATGTTTACATGTCAGCTGGACGTTTGTTTGCATCAGATTTCATATCTCCTTTTAGCAAAAGTTTTTTGTAAGGCGACTTCTAGCTGGTTTTTTTGACTGACCGCCCGATATGTCGGCCAACAGTCTGTGACAGCTCAAGCTCGATCATTGTTTGCATCAAGACACTGTGACGAGGAGTTCGTAATTTTTGAGTTAAACTATATTATTTTCATTCAATTCACTTTTTTTTGTAAGTTTGATTATTACGAAAACTGTTTGGTTTTGAATGAGAGTTGTTAATTTGTCAAAACTATAAAAACAAACACTGTCAAATCATCGAGCTTGTACTGTACCCTAAACTGGGCGGTCATCCAAACTTCATCGTGAACTGGTTTGATTAGCGAGGTTATTAAAACGTGCGGCTTTTTTTCTGTTGTTGTGCTGCAGGAAATCTCATTTGTTTATATCAAAACATGATAATTAGGTTATTTTCCGTGGGGAGTTAATATATAAAGTCCGAATCTAAAAATGTTCGACCTCCACCGCGGCAGATGTCTCAAAGCTAAGATTAAGGGGAGGGCTGCACGTTCGTTTCTGATTTTAGGGTTCGTTGAATGAGGGTAATTAGGGTGTCGATAGATGATAATTTGGAGATTTCATTAGCACCCATCAAAAGGGCACGCACACACACCGTATTTGTGGGACTTCAAAGCAATTTGGGAGAAGCCTCGGTGGAGGCCGCGTTGAAGGGAAGTTGTAAACTTGTTGACTTGGTTGACTTAGACTTTGGACTAAAATTAACTTCTTGAAGACATTTGAACTATTTGAACAGGATGATTTCTCATTTTGTAGTTATCAAAATAAGCCTTTATTGATACAGTTACCATGTTTTGTATTTGTTTAGGTTAACAAAAGCTAGCGAAACTTTACCCAAATCTGAGCTTTTTTCATCTGATCATCTGATATTTCATACACGAAAAAAATAAATTAGTCGAAAACCATAAATATTTCTGAAAATATCTTTGGCAATAAATCGAACCTTAACAAATTCGCTGAACTGGACGAGCGATTTACCTGAAAAAAATAAAGAAAAAAATCTAGGTTAAAACGAATACATCAAATTATCACCTTTGTGATAATCGCACCCAACTTGATATTTTCCAGTAATTTTTGCACCCATAAATCGCACCGAATCCGATGCCACGATCCCAAACCCACCCCCAACTCGGCCAACTTTTCACAGCTCGGCGGCGGCGCCCATCAAAAACTCAAGAACATAAATCCCCGCAACAGAGTGTCCGTCCAGCAATTGACGGCGCGCGCGACTTCAAGCCCTGAAGGCATCGTCGCCGGCCACCTCTCGAACCGGTCGTCGTCGGCACGAGAACAAACGCCTTTTTTATGGTTCCCGGATTCCTTTGGAAAACCGCAACCGATCTCTGTCCACCGCCGCCGAGAGCTCGTCTAAATACTTGACTTTTCTTTAATCGCAGTCTCTCACTAGGTGAACGCGTAACGTGATTAGTTTTTACACCCATTTAAGCGGCAATCAAGCGTTTGTGCATGTCGGAATGAGCCTAGTCAGGATTAACCCTTTGCTATAAATTTTATAAAATTTATAAAATTTATAAAATTTATAAAATTTATAAAATTTATAAAATTTATAAAATTTATAAAATTTATAAAATTTATAAAATTTATAAAATTTATAAAATTTATAAAATTTATAAAATTTATAAAATTTATAAAATTTATAAAATTTATAAAATTTATAAAATTTATAAAATTTATAAAATTTATAAAATTTATAAAATTTATAAAATTTATAAAATTTATAAAATTTATAAAATTTATAAAATTTATAAAATTTATAAAATTTATAAAATTTATAAAATTTATAAAATTTATAAAATTTATAAAATTTATAAAATTTATAAAATTTATAAAATTTATAAAATTTATAAAATTTAAAAAAATTATAAAATTTATAAAATTTATAAAATTTATAAAATTTATAAAATTTATAAAATTTATAAAATTTATAAAATTTATAAAATTTATAAAATTTATAAAATTTATAAAATTTATAAAATTTATAAAATTTATAAAATTTATAAAATTTATAAAATTTATAAAATTTATAAAATTTATAAAATTTATAAAATTTATAAAATTTATAAAATTTATAAAATTTATAAAATTTATTAAATTTATAAAATTTATAAAATTTATAAAATTTATAAAATTTATAAAATTTATAAAATTTATAAAATTTATAAAATTTATAAAATTTATAAAATTTATAAAATTTATAAAATTTATAAAATTTATAAAATTTATAAAATTTATAAAATTTATAAAATTTATAAAATTTATAAAATTTATAAAATTTATAAAATTTATAAAATTTATAAAATTTATAAAATTTATAAAATTATAAAATTATTATAAATTTATAAAATGTTATAATTTTATAAATTTTATAAATTTTATAAATTTTATAAATTTTATAAATTTTATAAATTTTATAAATTTTATAAATTTTATATATTTTATAAATTTTATAAATTTATAAATTTTATAAATTTTATAAATTTTATAAATTTTATAAATTTTAAAAAATTGATAAATAATTTGAGATTGCGTAAGCTCTAGCTCACAAATTCTTTAAAAGAAACAAGGGCGCCATAATATGACAAAAAATACGCTAATTTGAAACTAAACAATTGGGTTAGTTTTATGCTGTTGATGCAGTTTGAAAAAGTATAAAAAAATTAAGTCCGAGGGTAACCCGTCAAAGCTAATTTTCTCCACCAGCAAATCTCAAGCAAATCTGTCCAATTGAGTGACAATTTCGTTGCGTTGCGATTCGCGGCGATCGCCATTCATGTGTTCATATTTCACGTTGGTTTTGGCCGCTTACGCCAATCCAGCCTTCTCGGCAAATTCATTCGTGAGGGACAGAAAAAGGAATAATTGTCTCTGTTTCATGACTTAAAAACGTTAAGTAAATTTCACCGACTCAAATGGCACAAATTGGGCGCGCGATTCTTTCATTGAAAGTGCCCTCAATCAAGTTTCTTGAGCTCAAATTACTACAATTTAGGAGGTTTCTTCCCCCCGCTCCAAAGATTTGCATAATGGAACAAACCTATCCCTCCAAAACACTCGGAACCACCCCTGAGCGGGGAAGAGTGTAACATGAGAAACCTTTGAGCGAGGCAACCTTTAACGGTACAATTATGTAAATCAGGCGCATGATTTATTCCTAAATATCTGTGACCAAAACAGCGCGCCCGCGATAGAGCATGCGACCAAGTGTGGTGGTGATTTCGCGGTACATGGAAAAAACGTGTAATTTTATATCTCCCTCCCAAATCGATTTGACGCCGAATTGATTCGCCAGTTTTTTTTTGTCTTGTCTCAACGGAGCTGATTCTCTATTCAGTTAGGTCTAGGAAACGGAAAGAATCGAATTTGAACAAACAGCTGTCATTTGATAGAGTCTTTCAAGGTCTTTTGATTGTTCTAAAACATCTTCATTGGTCTCAATTTGTCTTTAGCTGTCTCCAATTGTCTTCAGTTGTCTCAATTTGTCTTCAACTGTCTCAATTCGTCTTCAACTGTCTCAAGTTGTCTTCAGTTGTCTCAATTAGTCTTCAGTCGGCTCCAGACGTTTCCAATTGTCTCAAGTTGTCTTTAGTAGTCTCAGTCGTCAGTAGAAGCTTCAGTGGTCTCTTGACGTATTCAATTGTCCCAAATGTCCCAAATGTTATTTCAGTTGTCTCGGAACTTTTTCAGCATGTCTTCAATTGTCTTAAATTGTCTTTAGTTGTCTCAATACTTCAGTTGTGACAAGCCGTCTATAGTTGTCTTAATATGTTGTCTTCAGAATTCTAAAGGAGTCTTCCTTGATGCCAAGGTACCTTCAGTTGTTTCAACTTGTCTTCAGTTGTCTCAATTTGTCTTAAATGTTTCAACATGTCTTTAATTGTTTAAAATTGTCTCCAGTTGTCTCAAGTTGTCTTCAGCTGTCTCTACATTTCTTCACTTGTTTAAAATCATTAGAAAAATACTTATAACGTGTTGACTCAAGATCTCTTCATTTGTCATAAACCATCTTCAGCTGTCTTAAATCGTCTTCGGTTGTCTCGAAACGTCTTCAGATGTCTCAAAACAACTTCAGCTCAGTTGTCTCATGACATCTTCAATTGTCTTAGAACGGCTTCAGAAATTCTTTAGTTTTCAAGACGTTTTCAGCTCTCTCAAGTTGTATTCAATTGTCTCCAACAATTGCCTAAATGCGACTTCAGATGTCTCAAGCTGACATAAGTTGTCGTAAGACGTCTTCAACTGTTTCATGACTTCAGTCGTCTCAAAACGTCTCCAATTGTCGCTCATGTCCCAAAGCAAGACATTTCCAACTTTCCGTTCCCTCCATCCCCTGCCATCTGTTGATTCTCCCAGGCCGATGATTGATTTGATTGGACCAGGAAGCGGGGTGCGGGGTGTTCGAAACCGAGCCTGGTCGGATTTCCCGGACCATTGAATGGGCCAGGCCGCACTTGTTGTGATGGGCCGGCGAAAAACAAAACGCGATCACAATTTCGCGCCATCGATCAACAAGTTCAAGTTCCTGCGGCGGTGGGGGTCAGGTTCGTCAAAATCGGTTGAAGCATGGATTTTTATTTTTTGCTTTCAATGGTTGGCACTGTGCTATTTTGGTTGGATTCAAGTGTTGGAATGGATTCGAGGCCGAAATTTGCAAGTCAAGAGTGAGCTTAAAAGGTAATATTTAATTTCGACGATGATGAAATCGAGCGCTGGTGTTTTGTCTAAGCTGCAATGGTTCGGGATTTGGTTTCTAGCTTGGCGGAAACCATTTGAAAGCATTTCAGCTTGTCGAAAATATCAAATTTTGCTTATTTTGACAGATGGAACGAAGCGATCATAAAGAAAGCAGCTTTACCCAATTTTGGGTATGCGTCCAACTGTCATTCTACACACAAAAACGTAACGCCTTCAATTTTGCCTCGTTTCGAGCGTTATGAATCCGTCAACGTTTGAAGTTTCTCAACAACTCAACAAGTCCTGGCAAACTAATTCGAAACTGATTACAAGGTCCACATTTCATCGGTTCAACGCATCTTCCAACATCGCGCATCATGACAGAGGGCTTCATGTTTTGTGTGGTCTCTACTCAAAAGGGGCCTCACATTACCAGAGGGCACAGACCTACGCGTCTCAAGTTGGCAGCAACTTCGGTGGAGGAAAATGAAAGTCGTCGTCGCCGTACCGTATGATTTGTGGTCGCCACTGCTCGCAATTCGCAACAGAGGGAAAGGCTCCAACATGGAAACTTGCAGTAGGTAGGTTCTTTCGACGAAACGACTCTCGTCGTAACGCGGCGTGTTTTAAGCTTGCGTACAGGTCTGTTCCGCGTGATTAGCTTTTCGATTTGTGCCTCCGCGCGCGCCTAGTCACAAGTCTCTTCCTCATGATTAATTTATAGGTTGGGCCACGCATTTTGTTGCTAAACTGCCAATTACGGGCATTTCCACCGAGTGGTAACGTCTGACGGCGGAGGTAATGCCCTATGAGAGAAGTTACGAAAACACAGTTGAGACATCTTATATTGTCGTCTTAATCCCCAAACTCAAAACTCATCGGCTCCAGAAATGCCATAAACTTAAGCTAACCATATGGTTCATCGTCGTCGTCAGCAGCTTATCTCGAGACGGATTTGTTTATCCCCCCAAAACTCCACGGAATTACACCACCTAGGCTTCTTGGAGCATTCGACGCATCTTGCTCTTGACGATGTTATGAGTCAAAATAAGCAACTGGAAGGAAAACGATCGTAAATTCTTCGGTAGTTAAGCTACTTCTAAATGCCGATGGAAGTCTGCAATAGGTACCTAATCTAAATAGGTGATTGACTCTTCCCCGAACGATGCCTGGGCGGGTTTCCGAAAAAGTAGCTCGTCTTCATCAGTCAAGCAAGGCTAGTTTTTTTGGGGAATATGTGAACACGGATGATTTTTTGATAATTTAGACGGTTCCAGACATCATGAATCATTTCTGATCCTTTCCTCTAACTATCCCCTATCTATTAGCAATTTCGAAGGTTATTTTGTAACTTTTTTCCTTCCCCTGCTCAAATTTTCTCTCTTGTACCAGTAAACTCTAACACCGTTTGAATTAGTCAGCTGTTGAAAGGTACCCCATATCTCAGCTTAGGATAATTACTGCACTGATGTTTTTGCCAAAACAATCCAATAAATGAAATGAAATGAAATGAAATTAATCATTTCTGAGTAGCTTCGGTTTTGACCAAAACTGAGTGATTTTGAATGTGCGTTTAAAATTATTAATTTTGGTTACACACTCATTTCAAATCACTCAGTTTTCTTCATAAGCTACTCAGAAATTAGTCAATTGGGCATCTGCTCGAATTGAGTGAATTTCACTCAGATCTGGGAAACTTGTAACAGTTGCACTTGTTAGCATTTATTTATTTATTGATTTCGGTTTTTCCGTTTGTCTGTAAATGTAATTTGATCTCCGTTACCACGGTAATCAATGTAGGTGATGTTAGCCCTCACGATCGTTGGTAACATTGTTACTGGTTTAAGACCTGGAGAGAGAATCTCGCGAAGGTCGCTCGTATGTTGAATCCTTCGGGAAGACGGAAAGGGACGGTCAGAGCCATTGCCGACCGCTAGAGTGGGACGGGAACTCAGATCTTTAAAGATCCGAAGAAGCCCGAGGCAATCTCCGGGAAACGGCGTGCCAAAAGTACGTCTGGGGCCACCTTCCCCGTTCTGAGGAAGCTAGTACTCGTTCACTTTGTCCCAGACCTTTGTGAAGTGTGGAGTGCGCAGACTTTTATCCCGGGTTCCCCTGTCCAGTCCTGAGGTTTGAAAGTGGCGTGGTAGTGTTTCCGGTTAGGCTTTAAATTCTAACTTCTCCCCCCCTAGATCTCGACAAGGTTAGGATCGTGTGTGTGTGAAGAAGTGAACTTTTGTGCGGCCTAGCTAGAGATCAGGTAAAACCGTTACCCCGTGCGACTATCCCCGTGCATGTGCTAACCTCGTTGCGAAGTTCGTTGGCTTCGCTTCTTTCACCCTACCAGCCAAGCAGCACCAGTAGGAGTACGAGCGCGCGTCCACCACCGCCCCGCATCGAGTGTGGGACAAGTTTGACCTGGCACTCGTTACATCGCCAGAAGAGACGAGCCGTCAACATCTCGTCTGGAGGCGGTTCTATCCGCCCACGTGCTGGCCCGGAAAGCCAACTCCCGGCCCGCGCAACATCATCGAAGTCGACCGCGCAACCGCAGGTCGAACCGGCAGCGTCGTCCGCGCCGTCCGCGAGCACGCGGTGAACAGCATCAGCAGCATCAGCAAGTAACAGGAGCAAGAGCAGCAGTCCGGTGAGTCCGTTCTAGTATTTCATCGGGGGAAGGGTGACGGCCACAAAAGGCGTCACGAACGTTTTTCCGTTCCGGCTGCGGCCGTAGAGCGGACGCCATTTTGATGGACGGCGTCCATTTTGTTTAAGCGCGTGTTGATCATGCGCTGGGAGTGTGTCGGCTTTTATTAACGCGCCCCACACGTCCACGAAATCGCACTCTAGTGCCTTTTGTCTGCCGCAGTCCGCTTGACTGCCGGTGACGTCAGCGATCAGCTGTTCCAGCTGACGAGCTGAAGATTTGAGGTTGAGGAGAGAGCACAAAAGCACGGGGTAACAGAAGAACAAACAGTACAGACAGTAGGGAGAGCAAACGCACACAGTAGGAAGATGGTTAGGTAGACGTTGAAGACGAAACAATGAATGAAAAATACAAAACCTTAGACTAGTCCAATAAAATGAGCACCTCTTTTTGATTTCCTACCTGAAGTATTTTGTGTGATTATTTTGGAGTTAAATAAAGTCCCTGCAGTTAAAATGAGCTCACGTGTTAGTTTTTTTTTGGTCGATCCGGAGCGCTGCTTCCGTCACTTTAGGGTCCGTTCCCAGTCCTTTCCTCCCCAATGCAAAAGTTCTGCGTATCTCCCATGCTTCGTGAAGTTCTCTGGTGGCGGGTGTCGGTACTACCCATGATGATTCAAACGGGCACGGGGGGTCCTATACTGGTGGATTTCTGAGGAGCTTTTTCGGGAGGCTGAGCTTTCCGTACCGTTCTTGTGGGTCACTTTGGTACGCTGGCCGATTCGATCTTGCTTCTTCCCTGGGAAGAAGTTCAACCGAGCACCTCTTCGAGAGTCTCAAACCGGGCAAATTTAACATGGCGGGCAGTCTCCCTCACGGGAGTGGCGCATAAGCTGCACCGTTTCCAACCGATCGAATCGCAACGGCTACATTTTGGCGCCCAACGTAAAATTCGTTGAATTTGGAGATTTTTTCTGATTTATGGAGTTGATTATGATGTTCTGGAGATTATTATGATTGATTTTTGATGTTGCACATGATTTGGTGCCGATATGATAAAAAAATGATGATTTACTGATGAGTTTTATAAGGAATATTTATTTGGAGTACTAATTATGTGGAAAAATCGATGATTTGTTTTGGGAAATATTAATTTTGGAGTTCTGATCAAAAGATTCGAAAAAGAGATTATTTTGGGAAATTATTTCGGATACTGAGGTCATTTAGGCATATTTATTTGTGGAAGTCACTATCGGTGTTAGTTATTTATTTATGATTATTTATTACAGTATATGTGGTATTTATTAACTGTCTTGATTACAGAGTGCTTGTGTCATTGAAGTATTTGATTGCAAGTGTGTCCAGATTCGTTTTTAGGGAGATTTGTTACAAAAATCAAATTGATACAAAATTAGATAACTAGAGAAATAAAACAAATAAAAAAAAATGATCAAATCTTTTCTGATTTAACGTTATGCAAAACACAACAAAACAGACGATTTACACATCTGATTGATGATTTCTTGAGATCTTGATAGGAAAATATCAAATCAGGATTCAAAAATTTCTCACAAAAGTCACGTTTCTGATCACGATTCACTGATATTGAGCTGTTAGCGGAAGTCAATCTCGAGTTTAGAAAAGGATGCTAAATATGATGAATGCTCAGGCCCTGTCAAGATTAACGTAGATCACACGATCGAGCAGGACTTCGACTTAATTCTTACGTAAGCGACATCGATTGAATTAGCCTTTCAGAGAAAATGAAATCGGAATTTACCACGCGCCTTAAGGGTTACGATCGGCGTACTAAGAACAGTCGAATGTCAGCCTAATCGAAGGATAGAAGAGATGATTTAGTAGATCTGACTAAAGAAGTTTGCGCGCATTAGGGGTTGTTGCTGTGAGTAAAGCCTATCCTCTCGAACAGAAGACAGAGCGAGTCCACGACGCGAGTTGGGACGATGACCTACTACACCAAGAACCCGGAGCTAACGCGTTGATGGGGAGTCCCCGCTAGAACCTGCAGTCGTTCTAGATCAATGGAAAAACGTAAAGCGCGAGTCTGTGAATGAGGATGCTCAGACGATGACCGTGAATAAGACTCAGAAGTCGAAAGACAATGTTGAGCAAACCCAAGTAAATCGAGCTGGCAACAACAACCGTCTAAAAGAACGCAAACGACTTTGGAACGAACTAGCATTCAGTCAGGGAAAAGAAGATGAGTCGTTGACAAAGAAGTAGTAGGAAAGGTAAAGACGCGAGGAAAATTCCTAACAACGAGCGAAGGCGCTAATCACCTAGGCCCATTATCTGGTTTCTTTCAGTTTGTGTTAGTAAACCTACCCAAATTCACAAAAATTTGTCCTAAATTAGTTCTTTATTGATCCATCCAACAAAAATAGATTATTAAATTTTTCCTGTAGTTTCCGTCGTAGTTTATGGACGTCCCCAGACAAATCGATCAAATTTCCCAGCTGGTTCTTCAAAGTAGATCGTTTGGCCGCTTCTCGGCAACAGAATGTCGGCTGATAACCGGTAACCGATCCCAGTTGATGTTATTGTTTGATTCCATCTCGTAGTTTGACCCGCGAAATCCGCTGAAAATTGAAGGGAAACAGTCAAATATAACTTAACTTACTATGAATGAGAGTGAGCAATTCGATTGACTAACACCGCGATTAGAATCGATCAATTTTCAGTTAGGATTTTACAGTTTAGGATTTTTCAAATTTAGGTTTCTCGAGCTATGTACCCTCTAACCGTTAGAGAGGCAACCAAGCATAAATTATGCTCAAAAACACTTTTTAGGCATCAACAACTTCAACTACATGCCAAACCTGTCCAGCTTCAGTTGAGAGTATCGATGATTCATGAGCTTTTGCGGACGAGATCGAAAGACCAACTCCCCTAGCCAACATGAAAATCTATGCTCGAACCTGCTGACTGTCGACAAAATATGCTAGGCAAACTATGACCCAACCAGCTATGTCCCTTTCACCCAATCGAAAGCAACAAGATTACACAAAACCTCTAACCTTCCAGTCTCCTCGATCAAAGAGTTGAGCGTCCCACAATAACTAAGACTACTGGTGACTAAAACGAAGAATTAGAGCATAACTACCACGAACACCCTCGAACTAGTCAATCGCGATCTCGGACATCGTAAACAGACCGTCCAACGAGACAAAAATTAGATTTAGGATAGGAATAGGATCAAGAATGGGAGCAAATACCCTACCTGATGTAAATAAACTTGTTAACTGTTAGTCGCGCCTAATCTTATAAAAACTACATGTGAGTACTTATCGTTAGTGTTAGTTTCTTCTTGATTTTCTTTATGTTGATGTTGAGTCCCACGAAGTGATGTTGTCGCAGCATGATCGATGATGTATGTTGTCTTCAGTTATGTCGTCTGGAGCATATTTTTCGGGAACTTGAGATGAGTAGAGATGTAGTCAAATAATTCAGCATCGCGCAGCATAAATGTCGTCGTGTTGAGTAGGTTAGGTTATCCAATTAGAACTCGTCGCAGCTTCCAATCAGACGCGAAGTTGATGACGTAACCGTACATTCAGCCTTCAGCAACATATTTCCGTCGTAATTTTCAGCCTTCCGCAACATATTTCCGTAGTAGTTTTCAGCATTCCGCAACATATTTTTCCATCCAGCAATAGATTTTGGCCTTCCGCACTTGGTGTTTTAGTTGAGCAGCATAATTTGATGAGCCTGCAGCATAATTAGTAAATTTCCGTCAGCCTTCAGCACCCAGAGTTGTTTTGGTCCCACGACGCAGCTTCTGCAAATAAACACACAAAGCACCTTATTTTTTGGACAGATTGGAGATGTTGAACACTCCCCCCATAAATTAGCATCAGGAAAAAGCAATTTTCAATAGTTTCAGGCACTTTCCACTACATTTTGGCACAAGTAGAGCACATTTTGCGGACAAAACCACACGCGAGTTAAAATTACGGACAGCCACGTTTGTTTACGTTTTCGTTTGACGTCCTCGGCGAAGCTTTTTGACGAAGCTTTTGGTTTGACAGTTCCAGTTAGTTAGGTAGAGTGATTTTTTTCAGTGTTTATTTGGGAAAACCCTTGTGGCGAATTTCTGTTGTCTTGTTGAATTTCGGGTGACCAGAGACGATTCTGGGGTGGAAATTCAATATAGATATTTTAATTAGGCTGCGTTCTGTTAGAGTGAAGGACAAATTTGCCTGAAGTAAAGCTTTGGGGTGGGCCTAAACTCTGCAGAACAGATGATTTCGGTGAATTAGGACGAAGTTTCATTTGCTCAACGTAATGATTGGGGTAGATTCTGAGTCTTAATGAGCCAGTGTTATTTCGGGAACATAAAGTATGGAGACTTTAGGTTGTATTTTCATTAAATATGGAATATTATTTATTTGAAAGTATATTTTATTTTGGGGTATTGATTGGGATTTGAGTGTTAGGATGAATGAATGAGGAATGTCAACCATTAGTCATAGTCGAACTGCTAGTCCTGGATTGTTCAACAAGTTGTTTTTCTGGGAGAAATTTAGAGATGTTAGCCTGTAAAGTCAATGACCGAAAAAAAAGTATCCATGATTAGGTTATAAAATTTTTGCACTAGCATTTTGTTGAGGATTTCTGAACGTTCGCTGGAGACCGGAGTGAAGACGTTGATGGTCAGTAACAAGCATTTTCTGTGATGGATCATGACTTGGAAATAGAGATGGAGGTTACTCGTAACCGATGATCATATATGACCCCGAACTGTTGAAAATCTTTCGCAAATTGTTTTTAGTGAAATGTTAATATATCTGTAGTATTTATTCGTTTTTTTTTTGTGGTTCCTCCGTGTTTTTCGTAAGATTTCCCCTTACGAAAATTCAGTTTTTATAAACTGAATTTTCGTAATTTAAGCATGGAGTGATGTAACAGTTGCACTTGTTAGCATTTATTTATTTATTGATTTCGGTTTTTCCGTTTGTCTGTAAATGTAATTTGATCTCCGTTACCACGGTAATCAATGTAGGTGATGTTAGCCCTCACGATCGTTGGTAACATTGTTACTGGTTTAAGACCTGGAGAGAGAATCTCGCGAAGGTCGCTCGTATGTTGAATCCTTCGGGAAGACGGAAAGGGACGGTCAGAGCCATTGCCGACCGCTAGAGTGGGACGGGAACTCAGATCTTTAAAGATCCGAAGAAGCCCGAGGCAATCTCCGGGAAACGGCGTGCCAAAAGTACGTCTGGGGCCACCTTCCCCGTTCTGAGGAAGCTAGTACTCGTTCACTTTGTCCCAGACCTTTGTGAAGTGTGGAGTGCGCAGACTTTTATCCCGGGTTCCCCTGTCCAGTCCTGAGGTTTGAAAGTGGCGTGGTAGTGTTTCCGGTTAGGCTTTAAATTCTAACTTCTCCCCCCCTAGATCTCGACAAGGTTAGGATCGTGTGTGTGTGAAGAAGTGAACTTTTGTGCGGCCTAGCTAGAGATCAGGTAAAACCGTTACCCCGTGCGACTATCCCCGTGCATGTGCTAACCTCGTTGCGAAGTTCGTTGGCTTCGCTTCTTTCACCCTACCAGCCAAGCAGCACCAGTAGGAGTACGAGCGCGCGTCCACCACCGCCCCGCATCGAGTGTGGGACAAGTTTGACCTGGCACTCGTTACATCGCCAGAAGAGACGAGCCGTCAACATCTCGTCTGGAGGCGGTTCTATCCGCCCACGTGCTGGCCCGGAAAGCCAACTCCCGGCCCGCGCAACATCATCGAAGTCGACCGCGCAACCGCAGGTCGAACCGGCAGCGTCGTCCGCGCCGTCCGCGAGCACGCGGTGAACAGCATCAGCAGCATCAGCAAGTAACAGGAGCAAGAGCAGCAGTCCGGTGAGTCCGTTCTAGTATTTCATCGGGGGAAGGGTGACGGCCACAAAAGGCGTCACGAACGTTTTTCCGTTCCGGCTGCGGCCGTAGAGCGGACGCCATTTTGATGGACGGCGTCCATTTTGTTTAAGCGCGTGTTGATCATGCGCTGGGAGTGTGTCGGCTTTTATTAACGCGCCCCACACGTCCACGAAATCGCACTCTAGTGCCTTTTGTCTGCCGCAGTCCGCTTGACTGCCGGTGACGTCAGCGATCAGCTGTTCCAGCTGACGAGCTGAAGATTTGAGGTTGAGGAGAGAGCACAAAAGCACGGGGTAACAGAAGAACAAACAGTACAGACAGTAGGGAGAGCAAACGCACACAGTAGGAAGATGGTTAGGTAGACGTTGAAGACGAAACAATGAATGAAAAATACAAAACCTTAGACTAGTCCAATAAAATGAGCACCTCTTTTTGATTTCCTACCTGAAGTATTTTGTGTGATTATTTTGGAGTTAAATAAAGTCCCTGCAGTTAAAATGAGCTCACGTGTTAGTTTTTTTTTGGTCGATCCGGAGCGCTGCTTCCGTCACTTTAGGGTCCGTTCCCAGTCCTTTCCTCCCCAATGCAAAAGTTCTGCGTATCTCCCATGCTTCGTGAAGTTCTCTGGTGGCGGGTGTCGGTACTACCCATGATGATTCAAACGGGCACGGGGGGTCCTATACTGGTGGATTTCTGAGGAGCTTTTTCGGGAGGCTGAGCTTTCCGTACCGTTCTTGTGGGTCACTTTGGTACGCTGGCCGATTCGATCTTGCTTCTTCCCTGGGAAGAAGTTCAACCGAGCACCTCTTCGAGAGTCTCAAACCGGGCAAATTTAACATGGCGGGCAGTCTCCCTCACGGGAGTGGCGCATAAGCTGCACCGTTTCCAACCGATCGAATCGCAACGGCTACAAACTTAACTCATTTTCCGTTGAATTATTAGTGAAATTGACTGAAAGTGATAGATGCCCATTTACTCATTCCTGAGTAGCTTTGGTTTTGACGAAAACTGGGTGATTTTGAACGTTCGTGTTGACGTCGAACTGTCAAAAAGCATCGTTTCTACAACACGCAGAAAATTACTTTCTCAAAATTGAGTTCAACCTGCTTTTGCTGCATGGGCTAACGCAAATTGAAACAAAGTGATTAAGTTGTGTTTTAACATCCATAACTTCTCTCTCGGCATAGCCAACTGAGACATAAACCAAGATTATCATAGAGATCACAAATAAATGTAAACTTTAAGGTTATTTCAATCCTCCCCGGCAGCAACACCAACCTTCCTCAATTAGTCGGCTCGCCGGGATTACCCGCTTCGTTCCCTTCGAAAAAAAAGCAGAAGCATCGTAAACTTCGCCTAGACCTAGACTTCCGAGGGCCAGAAAAGTGCACTTTGTAATTAATTTTGTATCTTACGAGTCTGCGTCGAGATAACGAAGCGCCGCCACCAACACTACATGGACCTCCAAAAAAAACGCGGAATAAAAATCCATAACATATTTGTTTAAGATTTGAACCCTAAACTTATGACGCGGCAGCATCCAGACGACGGACTCCTCGTCATCTTTCGCAGACGAAAGTCGACGAAATGGGTCTTTCTCCGAGGGCGAGTACTTAAAAAGGAATAAAAATACGTGATATGTTAATTACGGAAGTTCTCCTCTCGAAGAAAGCGAGAGAGGGCTTGAGTTGAAACCGAACCGCTGAGATTTGTTTGGACAGGCCACGCTCAAGAAGCGAGTCTGGGTACATGGTTCGGGAAGGTAATTATTCTTGGGGCCCGGGTTTTAAAACGGGTCCTCCCCATCTTCGGAGGCAGATGGTTAATGGTGACCTCGACCGCAGCAGTGATTGGAAGTGGGACTTGAAGGCCAAGCTGAGAAGGCAAGCCACTTGACTCGTGAAGCAACCAATTCTCTTCAGAAAGGTTGAAAATGAGTAGTTGCTCTGAAGAATCTTAAAGCTTAGTTTGAAATGACTCATTTTTGCCAAAATCGAACATACTCTGAAATGTTTTTTTTATTAATATTTCAGATTTTGACTAAAAATCACACATTTTTATTTTTATTAATATTGAGTAAATTCGTCTTTCACAAAAAAGAAAGGGGAACTCTAGATGTGTAACAGTTAAACCCATGCAGCAAAAGTAGCTTAAACTCAAAATCGAGTATAATTTCTTCATCGTGTATTTGACATTTGAGGCTGCACGGAAAGAATTCCTGTTGCCGTAATCGTAAACATTGTCATTGTTTTCAATTTCGAAACAAACTAAACTGTTTTGGGATATCTCAGAATTGTACAAGTTGTTGCAACTGGTAGCCATAAATTTGGACAGGTGACATGTGTTTTTGTAGCTATCTCGCGCACACTTCTCATTATGTAGATTATTTCGGCATTATCTCGGTCATCCCCATCCTCCAGGCCAAGGTTGCCAGTCCAGGACAAACATCAAAGAATCCAGCTTCCATAAATGGCAACCAACCCAGCTCTCCAACAGACAGAAAGAATTCCAACCCCGGAGTCCCGTTGAAATGAAAGAATTTACCATGGTCGTCAAGAGTCGAACAGTCGAGATTTGTGGCGCGACCAAGTAATGAGATTAGTCGACAAGAATAACTCACCTCGCCGCGTGGAATTGATTGAAGAAGCCAGCAATGAATAAATTGAATAATTTATCCGGTTTTCTAAGCCGCTATCACGGAAGGGGTTTAGCCGTGTTGTTTGAGCTGTGATTAATGTCAGCTTGAGCGTAGAATCAAGATTTGGCGAAATCTGGTGATGACGAGCGGGGAATTGCGATTGGCAACACTACCTTGACGCGAGTTGTAAAAATTATCACTGAAATGAAGTTCCCCTTAAAAAAATTCAAACCAATTAATTTTTGAGATTCATATTTTTTATCAAATCAAATTTTGATTAAACTCTAATTTTGACTCAATACTGTCCAAATGTAGCTATAGTTTAAAAGAATTTTCTTCGCTTCATAACTAAAAAAATTGAGAGTTATTTTTTCTTATATAAGGCTAGTATGGAGATCGGAAAGAAAGGGGTCAAGAAACAGCTTTACGAACAGCAGAACAAAGGAGAGGGAGGGTTTTCTTGGGGCTTTTCTTCACCCTCTCTGGCTTGCTTTCGCTGCCGCTGCTGCCCATTTGATTTTTTTCTTGACCGGTTCCTTCCGATGTGCATACACCGCTATAAGTCTTTCTAGGCCCAGTGAAAAAAGTCATGTAAACATACTTTGAATGTGTTGGTAAATTTCTGACAAGAAAGCCTTATTCAATCAAATCAAAACACAGAAATTAGTTAAAATGATTTTAATTTTAACTCAGTTTTGAGTGAATTTCAGTCAAGTTGAAATTTATTCTACTTTTACTCTTAGCTAAATTTATGATGAAATTATCTCAATTTTTGAGAGAGCTAATCAAAACAGAGTACAATAAAGCATTACAAATCAATCCTGATTATTCTTGCAAGAAAAAGATCCGATCGAAAGCTATGACATTAAATCGTTGAGCATATCTATGTTTTGATCGATTGATTTATGTCTTTGTCAATTCTTGACAACTCATTGTTTTGATGTATACACACTAATGCTAAGGTACGCATATCGGGGATAAAATAGCTTGCTACATTCTTTTTTCAGTGGGCCTGTTCAGCTTTGACATTTGTTAAACAAAAAACTAAGCAAACTTTTAATTCACAAGCATAAAAAAGTCGTTTCAAAAGCGAAAACAAATGTTTTGACATCAACATAAACAGTTACAGCTCTTTTAGTAGCCCTTTCAAAAAATTAATTCAAAAAAACTAACGATGCCCAGATAGCCCTGCTAGTTTCCCCACCAACTAGCTGCCATAAAACCCATTTCGCGTAACATTTAGCGACAAACAAGTTCGTAAAACGCACATTTATGGTTAATCATAACCGAGAGCCCCCAACAAAAGGGGGAAAAAACACACTAAAATAAATTACTGCTGATGGAAACAAAAGTCCGACAACAATCTGGCCAAATTTCCACACAAAGCTTTTTTTTCGCCGCTGCTCACACTTTGCAGCATTTGCAATTACAAACAAAAAGTTGTTAACAAAAAGCCCAAAATGTTGCCCACTTTGTTGTTCGGAACCTGAAAAGTGACCCACTTGCAAACGTCATGCAAACCCCACCCCCTCACCATAAGCAACATTAAAAAACATAACCGGAAAAAGTAAACCAAAGCTTTCACGTAAATTGTTTATCCTTTTTCATACGCTGGCATTTCCGGTGGCGCTGTAAGTTGGCATGAAATTTGGAGCAGCTCAAACGGAAGGAGGAGGATGAGCAGCAGAAAAAAATAAGGACTACTCCGTGTGCACGTGCCATAATGTGGGCCATAAGCAGCATTATTTGGCTGAAATAGTGTATGGAACGAATGTACAAATGATAAACCACTTTATTTGGAGCATCCTTGTATGCTTTGAATGAAGTGAGCCATTGTTCAGAATGGGGTTTTATTTCGGATGGAACAGGCAAGCAGACTTGATTCGTTGAAAACCCACTGCAAAGAAACATGTTCGAATGGGAAATATGCAGTTTTTTCTCGTTAGCGTGTAAGCCTTTTTTATAGCGAAGAACTGTCACTTTAAAAAAAAATTCTTGCACACTCATGCAAAATGACTCCCTTCTGAAATAATTAATCTTAGTTTTTGTCAAACCCGAACCACAAATGGAAAAAGTTTTCAAAAAAAAACCTTGACATTGTTTTAAATTTCGACATTTTGAGCATATTTGGAATTTTCCTCCAAACAAAACGAAGTAGGCTCCCCAGCCCATTTATTACATAACGCCGAATTGAAAATTGATTTGTTTGACAACAATTGGGGCTTAAAACACTTATTTTTGATATTTTCAAATATTGGGCGAGATTTTAAAATTTCGAAACATAAAAAAAAAAACAAAAGTTTAATTAATAATCGAATCGAACCATTAGTTTCCAAGATATCGCGAGTTGAAAAAGAGTGCTAATTAGATGACATTGAGAAAACTCATTTTTCATAAAATATAAACTTTGATAGGCTGTATCTCAGCAACCGGCAGATCAACAAATTCAGAATACAAAAGTGTAGGAAATTTTCTCAGCTTTTCGAAAACTTTTTTTTTTTTGAAAATCAGTCATGAAACCAGGAACAGTTATATTCATGATTTCATGAACGAAAATTCATGAATATTCGTAAAAATATTTAAGCCTTGAATAAAATTCATAAATAAATGAATTTTTATTCACGACTCCATGAAATAAAATTCATGAAATCATGAAAGGTATCATGAAATCATGAATAAAATTATTCACGAAATCACTAATCGAAATTCATGAATTCTCGCACAGTTCTAAAATGAATGAATGTCATTCTCAAATTAGTCAAATCAAAAACACCATAAACTGATTTTGAAAATGACTCAGGCTAAGTTATTTAGCGTTTTAGCGTGTCCTGTGTTAACATTTTTAGTCACTAGAAGCAGGGTTACCAGGTCAAAATTTGAATAATCTGGCAAAGTATCGATTAAAATCAGGAAAAATCTGGCTGACGAAAATCTAACAATTCTGAATGATGAAGATGAGGGAGGATATGAATTAATTCAAAAGTTTGTAGAATTCAGATGTTTTAACTAATTTTATGGCCTAACAAATGTAGAATTTACATTTATTTTAAGAAATACTCATTCTAATTTTTTTATGATTTTCAATAAAATTTACTCATTTCATTCAAAAAGTTGTTCAAAATGGGCATTAAGTGAAAAATCTGGCAAAATCTGTCAATATCTGGCACAGAGAAGGGTGAATCTTTATTCTGGCTGACACTTGAAAAATCTGGCATTCCCAGATTTATCTGGCAACCTGGCAACCCTGACTAGAAGGAAGTTACTGATTTTTATTTAGTGGAGTTTCCAAAAATAAAGTGAAATTAATTCGAAAATTTCAGCAAATGCTTGAAAAACAATCAAAATTAATTCTTCTCAAACTGGTTTTAAATTAGTAATTGAGTAATTTTACATAAGCGTATACTTTGTTTTAATTTTGGTCAAATGTCTATTTTCAATGCAATCTTCATTCAAAATCATTCTCAAAAATCATTCTATACATGGTCATTGATTGAGTGAGATTTACTCCAAGTTGAGCCAAATGGAGTGAAAATAATTTAATAATTTAGTGAAATTCACTCAGAAATTTATCAAATCAAACAGTAAAAAATTGTGTAAACTTGGAAGGTGACATTTTGGAAGATTGAATATTACCTCTTTTATGATATAATTTTACACCAATTTAGACTGAAAATGCGACATTACACCGGAATAGTGGTAAAATTACACATTTTCAGAGGTAAATTTAAAAAAAAATTCTGACGTAAAAGATGTACCCCTTCCCAGATGTAATATTACCATTATTTTTTCCGTGCAAATTCAAAATAAAAAAAACTGACCGTTGCTACCTGCAAAAAAAAAAAACAAAGGACACATTCCGCCGTGACGTTGCAACGCTTTGACTTTTCTATTTTCAGTATTTTGGTTGTAACTCAAAAATTACATTGAAAAGGTACATATGTTATTACAGGTTCGGAAAGTACATTAAATTTCCTATAAGAAACAATATTGAAACATTAAGCGAATATTCTATTTTTGAGAGGGGAATATGTAGCGTGACGTTGCAACGCGTGACTTTTTCTCAATCCTGACCCAATTCATGTTTCGCCATTAACTCTGCTCTGTAAAACGATAAATTTGAAGTTCTTCTTGCATTTTTAGTGTAAAATTGGCCTACAAATCGAATGCAATCATTAGTTTTTCGAAAAAAATAAACCTCGATTTTTAAAGACCACTTACATTTCGTGACGTTGCAACGCTCTGTTTTTGAAAACAAGGTTTTTCGTTGCGTTGCAACGTCACGAAATTTTAGTTTCAAAATAAATCTAGTTTTAGTTAGGCTGAACAACTGTAGGTTAAGATTTGATTATAAGACATCAATAGACAGTACAAGGACATGTGAATTGATTGGCCCGCCCATGTTAGACCCCCTCCCTCTCCCTATACCGCTTTCACAGTAGCAGTTAGACCCCCCCCCTCCCGTCCTCTATCCATGTAACGGAACGTCCATGCATTACGTAACGGCGTAATATCAAGGGGGAGGGGGGAGGGTTCTAGGATTTATACAAAAAAAAAGTGTATCGGAAATGTATTACCAGGGGGTAGCGGGGGTCTAAAATTATAAATATTTTGTAACGTATTGCAAGAACGCTCCCTAAATATTTTAATGGTTTTGGGCAATTTACAAAACACGTGGAAGTTTTAGAAGGGAGGTAAGGAGCTTCAAAGTTTTAAGGAGGGCTGAAATTTATAAATAAAGTGCCGTTTGTTCGTTTGTTCATGGCCCCTAAGGGGTGATCTGCAAACAACGTTACTTATTTTGTTGACTTTTGTGCTTTTTAAATTAAATTTGAGGAAATAATAAAACTGTTTACCTGCGCAACATAACATTTTTAATTGCGAACAACTAAACGTTGCATACAACTTATTTAAGTAAGGGTTCGTCCAACAACAGAGTGACAAAAGTTTGTAAAAAAAAAACAATCGAATCACGTGATTTTTATTGTTTAATGAATTTCACCGTAATTTGACTTACTTAAGGGTGTGGGATAAAAAAAAATCGTTGCGTTGTATTAGAATGAACCCTCACGTAAATCAGTTTATCATAAAGGGGCCATCCAGTAACCACGTGATTACTTTTTTGAAAGTTTTAGAATTTTTCCCCCTTGTGAACATCGGTCTATTTTGATTTGTTCAACAAGTTTCATAAAATACTTTTTTTTCGAGTTGCATACAAACTTAAGTGACGGAATTTGTGGATGACCCATGTACAATTCTTCAGTAAATATGCTCGGAAACATTATATCAAAAATATATAATATTTAGTATCCCTTTATCTTCAACAACCAACTACGCATACACTTTTTTTGCCATGTGACCAACATGATTTAAAATTTCGTGACGTTGCAACGCAAACTTAAACCTGTTGTAACTTTGGATCTAGACAACCAATTAAATCGCTCTTGGTTGCATTTGAAAGCTCTTTCTAAGTACAAAGAGCATCCGAAATATCAAAATGATTAAATGTTTAGTTTTTTGTTGACATAAACAAATGTCCCTTTTTCGTGACGTTGCAACGCAATAAAATGGTAAACTTACACTAGTTTGAAAAAATACTTAACTTAAGATAAACTGCAAACCCATGACATTTCCGTTTACAACTAAAAACCTACAAAATGCAATCAAAAGAATAACTTTTGGATTTTATTTCGCTGAAAACCAGGAGTTTTTAGAAAAATGTTTTAAAATTATGATTTTAACAAGAATTGATGCATAACTAAACCAACTTGTACATAATGATATTCAAATGATCAATTAATGAAAACCATGATTTTTGAAGCTTCAAGTAGTCTAGAATCGAGGAAAAATATCCAAATAGCTCATGCACGCTTTTCAAAATTTCATCCTAAGGTGTACATTGCCGGAGAATGTGTCAATAGATAGATAAAAATGTAGACCCTTCTCGCCACTATCAGATTCGAACTTAATGATTTTTTACTCCCACTGAAAACATCTTTTAGAATGAAAAAAAAAAAACAAATCAAATTACAAAAAAATACTGATTGGTCGACGGACAAAAGTTGGAAAAAATATTGAACGGCAAAAGTTTAAAAGGCAAAAGGTTGAAGTGGATTTTTTAACAAATCAGATTGGGCAAAACAGTTAAAACAATGAATGAAAGCCTAACAAAAACATATGAAAACCTTTTAAATACTTTTTTAAGATCGGCAAGTAATGGATTCTTTTTGGGAAAACTACATTTTTTATTTTTTTTACACATTTGACATGCATTATTTGACATATTGTCCTATCGAACTTTTGTCATTTTGAATTTTTGTCCTTTCTTATTTCTTTCCTTCTACAAAAACAAAACAAAAGATATAGTAACAATAAAAAAGCACTGAGATTGAAAAAGGATATGTAACAATATGATGAAGGTTCGTTTTTTGCTAAAATGGCGTTCTAACCGCAGTGAAAAGTTGTAACTGGATAAATTTACTACTCAAATAATTATTAATTTGGTTGAGCGTACTGATTCTAACGAACAGCTGCCACTTTCAAAAAGTTACCAGGTTTTTGATAAACTTTATGTTGGCTCAATATCAAGCCAAACGTGATGTCTAGTAGCAAATATGAAATCTTGTAATTTTTAAACCAATATCAGGTTGTTGACACTAACACTAACAAAGACTATGTGGACAACAAAGCAGCATCACACATTGAATTTGTTCCATTGATTTTCGGACGTGTTTTTTTTTAAATAACTACCCAAAATGTTAAAAAAAATACGCGGATACATTTCTGTAAAAATATCTCTGCTGCTTACCTATGTCAAAAGTTTAAAATATCACGCTCAAATTATAATTCAAACACAACCTTCTAATTCAAGCTAAATTAATCCCCTCCCCCCTCACATTCACACTAGAATCACCACCGTCCCTCCCCAAGAAACGCCTTCTCGGCCGACCTGTTTTTGGCACTCTCCGACCAAACCTCGTCCAAAACTAATCACAATAATCCTCACGCATGAACGCACGTCACTTCTGCTGCTTGCCGCTTTTGGTTTCACGCAATCGACTCCTCAACTCTTTTTCGATCAAAAGCAGCCACAGGCAGACACCTGCAAAATTCCCATGATCCGTGGCAATTTATTACCATCACCTTTTTAGATGGGCTGAGGCAAGGGTCAAAACCTCATCCGTTTTGGTTTCGGCCGTAGCTCATAATCAGATTATCTTCGCCAGAACCGAACACAGACTTGAGCTGAGTTACACTGGTTGGTGAACATTTGAACATTTTCGATTTAGTGCTGATAAGCACTTAAAGCTGGTTTAGTGCCGATATCATGCTGACAGTTAGTGCTTAGAAGCATTTTAAACAAAACTATGTTTATTTTTTCAGGTAGACCTAACGCAAAACTTGACATTTTTCGCCGTCCAGTGTCACTCCGGCCCAAGCTTATAGCAGGCATGCCAGATTTTGAAGATTTTCGGGCACATCACAAAAACGCAAATGAGTTTAACTTGATGGCAAAATAATATTTCACAAATCTGTTTTTGGCAAAACAAGCAAAAAATTGTTATCTTTTTCGTGAGTTATTCATTTAATTAAAAATCATCGAATAACATGGCAAAACAATACGTTTGAGCATTGAGCCTGTGCTCGAAAATCTTCAAATGTGGCATCCCTGGCTTATAGCAAGTTTTGGCTGGGCCTCTGATTTGTTCTCACCTCGCCAGGCAGTTCTCAATCTTGCGATGACGGACAAATTTTTCGACAAACGACGACGACGACCGACGCTCATTTTGGAGATTGAAGATTTGCTTGCCGACCCATTATCACCTCTAGACGGGATGGGCCTTTCAGAAGGTGTGATTTGGGGGGCACCGTTGAGAGGTTCTTGTTAGGGGTCGTCGTAAATGTTTGTAGGTTGTATGGGCAGAGACAACGCACGGCACCGTACGACACCGAAACACGCTATGCTATCGGGCATGTTTGATCAGTAATCAGTGCTAGAACTAGACTCAAAGGGGGGCTCCCGAAGATTTTTGGAGATTTTGAGATTGGATTAGAAGGTGATTAAGTACCAATTGGCTTATAAACCACAACAAAAATGCAAATTTAAAAAAAAATCTACATGCAAGTTCAAACTAAACAAATCTGAGGACTCTGACTTTAGCGTGTACATTTGACACATCGAGAGAATCAATGGCGATGACATGACAGAAAACAAACAAACAAACGCACGAAAGAAGAGAACCTCAAATTAGCATCTCTTTGGTGCTGAGAATTGAGGGCTGACGAGAGGAGGAATTTGAGGAATTTTGGGAAGTCATGCTGGAATGAGCGATCGAGTGGAAAGTTTGCTCCCGGAACATTTGTTTCCATTCAGTTTGACCATGTTCGATGAAACAAAGCTTTTCTGATGAATGTGGTGTGACGAAAAAGGAAGAAATTCATCAACTGGCCAAAACTTGTTAAAAGTGAAGCAATAAAAAAAATATTTTTAAAAATAAACTCTACCCAAATCGTAACTGTTTTGCGTGAACGTGTTGTGTTGACATTACGCATGCTCATTGTTGAGCATCTTGGTAAATTTTCGACTAGAAAGCATTTTTGTGTCAAATTTGAATAAAAATATTTAACTAAATCTTGAAATAATGTACCCGCACGTTTAAAATCACTCAGTTTTCGTCAAAACCGAACCTGCTAGGAAATGAGTAAAGGGTGTATCTGTCAGATTTGAGTGATTTTCACTCACAATTCCACGGAAAATGAGTGATATACACCCAGATCTGTGTGAAATTCACTGACAGATGCCCCCTTTACTCATTTCTGAGTATGCTCGGTTTTGACGAAAACTGAGTGATTTTGAACGTGCGTGTAGTGTTGGAATTAAGATGATTTTGTCAACAACAAAAACAATTGCGTGATTTTTTTAAGAATTAACATTTCATTTCGGTCAAATATGACATAATTAAGGTTAAAATACCAAACATACCCAAACTATAACTAAAACCATATTGTGTTGACATTCTTCGCGCTAAAATGGATAAACTGAAATGTAGAATCTAAACGAATTTGACTCTAGTCAGATCATTTTAATGATTTTGATATCAATCAAATATTTTTTTAATAAAATTTAGGAATTAACCTAAATCTTCACTATTTTAAATAAACGTGTAGTTCTGACAATCAATTTAACCCTTTCAGGCCAGAATTTAAAAAAAATTGATGATGGGAAAATGATCCTGAGGACCATACGAAAATTATAGGCTACTTTTGAAAATTTTGATTTTTGGGTCTTATATGACCTATCAGGCCTGAAAGGGTTAATTTAGTAAAATTTGGCAAATTCAAAATATAATTATATAATTTTTGCATGCAGTGGTGACATAAGGGATAGTGCATAAACCACGTGGCCTTCAAATTTGAAATTTTCCAAAATTCCAGCTATTTCAAAATAAGCGTGTAATTTTGACGTTCGGCAAGTTATGGAATATTACTCAAATGTATTTTTTATTTAAGGTGATTCAATTTTGTCACAATGAGGATTGAAGAACTAAAAAAGTCTCATATTAGCGAGTAAAAAAGTCTTATTTTAAATTGAGATTAGGTCTGGAAATTTCAACTAATTAAATCCATGTTTTGCTCTGTTGTCATCGACAACAACAACAATATATTAAATTTCACAAAACGTCCACTCCATCAACTCGCGCCCTTTTCAACGCGCGCGCGCTGTCATCGCTCACAATTGACAGCGCAAAAAAACTAGGATCTGATTTCCAAATTTAATTTTTCCTAAACCTTTTTTTTCCTTATTCTTTTTCTTCTTCTCCAGACGCCAGACGGCAGTGCTGCACTCGTTCAGTCCAGCAGCAGGAAATTTATTTATAAAAATGCGCATCAATTATCCCCGCGCACGTCTTTTTTTTTCTCTGTATCGCTGTTATAAATAAAAGTCGCATATAAAACAATCTATAACAGACATTGTTGTGGTTGTGTGGGTTAATGTGTCTGAGACACAAGTGTTGATGGACAAGGGTGGGCTGGAAAAAATATGTCAACAGCACAGCTTGAAGTGACGCCACTTAAGGATGACCCTTTTTGGTTTTTAATATGGAGTAGTAATAAGAAACTGGGTCAGGACGGACTTGTAGATTGTAAAATGACAATTGTGGTCTGACAACTCAAAGACAATAACAAACTCAAAAACATGGTTGTACTCAAAATTGAGTAAGATTGACTCGTTAAATTCTAGCAAAAACATAACATTTTCTAACTTTACTTGAATAAGCGTGTATATTTTTGACATTTAAGCAGTGCAGTGATGCCAGTTTTTCGATTTTGACTTATTTTGTTCTTAATTTTTAGTCTTTTTTCTGGTTGTTTGTTTGTTGGCGTAATTTTTTTGATTTCGCACTGAGGGAAGTGACAAAATGACGTTTTCAATTAATTCACGCTTGTCCTGATCGAATTAATGCGGCATCTGTTTAAAATGAAGTTCGACCAGAAACAACACAGCTGAAAGGTCAGGCTGGCGCTTATCTAAATGGAAACTTTGCGAGTTTCATCGAAATTCTCAATCCAAGGCTGCCTCCTCAATTCTGGGTAGCCCCTCCGAGTAAGTAACGATCGAGAGGGGTTTTATTTTTAATGCGCATCTGTTTTTAATGGGAATTTTTCTAGTCTGCTTGCGCTGTGCCACATGAAAAAATAAAAGTTCTCCAATAGATTGCCCAAGACCAACGCTGGAAATGACGAATCTTCCTACTTTGGCAAAGTTTACGAGCCAAAATAGATGAGTTTATTTAGTTTGGCTTTTTTTCGCAAGTCTTTTGTCTCTTCAAATTATCCAAATAAGTCGACTGGAGTGGAGGGATGATGCTGATGATGACGATGACGACTTCGTCTATGTGCAATTAGAACTAATGAAGTCACCACGTTTCACAATTAGCACGTGGACCCTAACGTGACTGGCACGATGTGCCACCGTTGTCGTCATTGAACTGTGTTACAGCCATCGTTAGGATGGTATCACTTAGCTTTGGTTTACACCGAACTTACTCATACATAAATAAATGGGTCAAATGTCAGATTTGGCGATTGTCACTCAGATTTGGGTAAATTTCAAACAATTTACTCATCCAAATATAACCATTTCCCCACCTACCCATTTCTGGGTAGGTTCGATTTTGACGAAAATTGAGCATCGTAACTCTTGCTGTCAAAAAAGTCAAGTTGATAAGGTGCAAAGATGTTTACATAAATACAAAAGCTGCAGATTTTAATAATTATTTATTAAAATGTTCATAACTCAAATTCTCACTTATTTTCAAAGCAACACTCTATTTGTGCGCCAAAGTCGAAGCAATTTAGTGCAGAACTGTGCAGCTCCGTCCTCGCAGTAGATGAGCAAGATAGTACACTGTAAGGTACTGCGGCGGTGGTGATGCAACCGCGACAAATTGCATTCAAACATGGCGCTGAACGTGATTTGTTTGACGATGTAACGAGATCGCGCGACAATGGCGGCGACAGATCTGAGCAAACCACCCACGGAAGAGGAAGGTATGCAACGGCAACAAACAATACAATTGAGTTATGCACCTTTTTGTTCACTGGCTAAATTGGATTATGCCTTGATTGCTGGCAAGACTACTTGTGAACTGGTGAACCGCGACCCGGCGTGAGGTTTGTTTACATTTTTGAGTTAAATTTACTCAAATCTGACAGATGCCTTCTTTACTCAATTTAGAGTAAGTGCTATTTTGACGAAATTTGAATGATTTGAAATGAGTGTCTAGGTTATACAGGAATGTCAATAATAATCTGTCAACTGTCAAAAATTCTGTCAATCTGTCAACTGTCAACGATTCCCAGTCGCTTCTAGGGGTACCTTAGCGAGCCAAAGTCGATTCAATCGACTTCAATTAGCCGACTCCGCAACGCAATGACCGCGGTTCCCGCCGCATGACAGCTCGTTCGACAGATTCGCAAATTGTTTATCGAAAATCTCGACATTTACCGCACAGTTTGCCGTCGTCGTCGTCGAGCGGCTGGATTAAAATTTTAGCACAAACGTTTAATGTTAATCCTTTCTCGCTAATGGCCCCGCTCAAATTCTGACCGTCTCTCCGAGTCGGATTAGCAAATTGGCCGTTTTTGTTCGCTGAAATTCGATCGACTCGAGCCGGTATCGGATTGCCAAGATCTCTCGGGTCAGAACGCCAACCCACCAGAACCGGTTCGGAACCTCTCTTTTATGAGTTAATGACCGCGCTTCTTCGCAGGCGTAACGCACCACGCCGGCAGCGGCTTTAGAAGTGCCATTCAGAAAACGATCACTTCCCGCTCGTCGAACATTCTTTCGGGTTGCGCTCGAGCGACTCTCGTTAGTATTCAGTGGATGCGCGTTTTTTTTTTTTTTGCTTGATTTTGGGTGGCTCTCTAACGGTGCCGGCGAAACCGGTGACGCAGAACCACCCTAACCCTTGTGTGCGTGGAGATCCGACAGTTGCGATAAACCTACGAAAATTGTCATCGACTCTGACGACGACGTACGCGGTTGTGACCCCTCCCAATATCTTAGTCGTCCATCATGACGCCGACAAGACGGAAAACGTAAAGTTGAGTGCGAACCCATGCAGCAAAAGTGGATTAAACTCAAAAAACCGCATATTCGCGTAAGCGTGTAGTTTGACAGTTCGGCACTATACCTATTTTTGAGTACCTAACCAAATTTAGGTTCTTTTCTTTTCAATCTTTCCGTGTCCAATTGAATTCCCGTAAAGACTCGAAAGACGCGTAATCACATGTCCGTCGTCTTCATCTCTGTGGCGTCTTTTTTGCGCGCTCAAATCCCGTAAGAGTCCCCAAAACCACGCACAAAAACACAAACCTTTGGCCGCCGGATTGATCCCTTCCAAGCAGCAGTCAATCATGGGTGGTGGTCATTTGGCCTAACGAGGAATGCAAATTTCTCCACCTTACCAGGTTTGGCCGCAAGTACTTGCGAAGAACGGCAATTTGCCGGGCCAGCGATGGTTAGCGTCAAATTTTGGTCAAATGACTTGAGTGGTGACTTTTCGAATGGGTCATGTGACTTTAACGATTAGGGTTAACGATAGGGTTTCAAACATAACCTAAAAAATAGCGATGAAAATAGTAAACATCATATTGTTGTGAAATCTAACCTTTGAGTTGAATTCATACCCAAAACTGCCTAATTTTTGTTCGCTGTGTAAATTGACACTTTCTTAATGCAATATTCGCCAGTTCTGTTGAACGTGTAATTTTGACAGCTATCGTAGTGTTAACTCTATTCATTCGAAACTAATCAAAATTGTTTAACAGAGGAATGATCTCCATAAAAAGCAATCACTTCCCAGCGAGTGCGAGATTCAAATCAATCATTAATTGCAAAACAAATGCAAAAATCCTAGTCATAACCACTACAGGTTCGACTAATCCGCAATCAATTTCAAATTTAATCGCTCCAGCTCAACTGATGTGCACTCATGCAATTCATCTGCGAAGGGGGCCGCATGAGTGCAATCAATCGGATTTGTTTGGGCCGCGCGTTAGCCACAAACTAGAAAATTTCAGCTTCCATTTGCTCAATAATTGAAATTGTTTGGCGAAGCTGTCACACGCCCAACGTGACTAGAGATCCTAAATAGGGAGACTGGTCTAAGATTGCTAAATTGATCTGGCAACGTATGTTTTGAGCTTGGCAACACTGATAAGTTTTGCTGGGCGTAAAGGCAAATGCTCGTTAGGATACGTCAAACTCGTGTCTGTTTGGGTACGTCAAATTCACTTCGACCAGTCTCCCTATTTAGGATCTCTAAACGTGACGCGTCGCGTACACGCTGATTTCCACCAACACAAATTTGGGTTGAATAGCCGCGACAAACTGTCAGTCGCACCGCGTGCTTTGTTTTCAGGGCTATCGCGTGTTTACGGGAAATTAAAAGCTCGTTGTCATAAATGCTGAGCGCGCACTTGTAAACAAACCCAAAGGGCCCAATCTGTCACATGAATAATTTATGTCATAGCCGCAAAGCTGCAGTGATTTTACAAGGCAGGGTAAATAATTTGTCCTTTGCTCAAGTGTCTATTATTCGGCCCTTTTTCGGGGGCGGCTTTGCCACTTCCGACACACAGGTGAGTTTCGAGTGACAGTTTCGGGGACCGACTGACCGGATGCTCCCATTTACGGTCCACCCGAATGGGCGTATTGACCATCAAACAGCGGGTGCGTCCGGGTTTCGGGCGGAATTGGTAATTAACTTGTACCGCTAGGTATTGTGTGAATATTCATCAAGACGGTCGTCGGCGGACCCAAATAAGCAAGTCAATGCGAAGCGCGTTAATGTCTTTATTCGATTTGAATTGATCGATCATCGATCATAAATTGTTTCGATTTTATGTGCTGATTGGTGCGAAAACTTTTACCGTGTTGCACCCACGCAGACTCGGGGTGGAAGTGGGTGAAATTGGATCGTTTTTTGACAGTTTGTCTTGACGTTACCTTTAAGTTGATAAACATTGAACTAATCAAAACCAACTCAAACTGTCCAGCTTCGCATTTATTAAGCGTGCAGTTTTGACATTTGCATTTTTTGTTTATATACTTAAGTGTATATTTTGACATATGTTGAGTTTCAACCCAGTTTTGATGAAATCTATTTTTTATCATGAATAATTCATGTGTAACACGAGTTAATTACACTTTCAAATGCAAATGTGACATTCTGATCCAAACTTTAGCCGACTCCACCCTTCCCAAAAGCATAAAAAGAAGATAAAATTAATAGCTCATCTAAATACGAGCTCACTTTTCACCGTCGAATCGACCTGAACACAATAAAACTGGGCCCACGCATCGAGCTCGCGTGGTCGTCGGTTCGGGTCTTGGACTAATTGTCAATTATTATTGTTATTAGTAGCGCGGTGACAGCTGGCTGGTGGGAACGGGCGTTCATCTCCCATCAGACCATAAATGGGACATCGACGACGACGACGGCGAATCGGGTGCGTATTTGTTGCACCTACCCATTTATGTTTGTCGCGGTTCACTGGACTGAAATCTATATCTTGATGAAGGTACGCAAAGTAGTTGGGTGAGGTCGATGAACTTTGACGAATTTGACAGCTTGAAAAGATTGAGATCGAAACATTCTTTGTAGTATCAACTGAACGTGCAGAATTCTGAACGTATTTTGACAGCTGCCAACTGTCGCGTACACGCTAAACGCAGATAAGCTTAATACAGCGACAAATGTATCAAGATCGCCCAGTCTGGAACAACACTACCGGGGGCGTCATTCTTCCTGTCCCGATTCCCTCCTTCCCTCTATTGTTTTGGACCCTTTTGCGGTGCGTTTTGTACCTTCCTCTTGTACCACAAACAACAGAGAGAGTCAGAGAAAAAAAGACGGAAAAGCGCTGTCAATTCGCGATATCGCCAGTGGTCACCGCGCTTTCTTAAGCACTTTCCAGTCACGTCTCCGACGAAAGAATGTTGAAAGCGTAATTAATTTTCTTCGGGGGCTCCCAACTATGTTTTCTTTCCCGTCCCTCACAACCGATTCCCCCTCGGAGCTTGATTTCTGGTTGGGTCTTTGAAATTTCCTAGAATTAATCATCGTAATCAACGCTCCTCGTGCCCGTGCCCGATGCGGGATATCATTCGAGGGAGGAGAGACCTTACGCCTTAACAGCAGCGCGGCGGCGTCACTTAGGGTTTTGCTGTTGTGTGTTGTATGAAGCATTTTGTGTCGATTGCCCCAACCCCAGAAGTCTTCAAAACATGAGAAAGCACATGTTTTACACGACAATAACCGATGCAACTCCCGCCAAAGCCCGAAACAGATAGGGAGAGAAGGGGAAGAAGAACTAAATTAATAGCTATCTCTTTGGAGGTTAGGTTTTACGCATGTTTATACTGCGCTCCGCTGTTCCGCTGGTTATTTTTGATTGACAACAAATTTAACGACCAAGAATTGGACAATCTGGAGGAATCGGGCAGGGTTGGGTGTGGGATTGCTCCAGCTGAGCCGGACTCGCATAGCGGGATCAGCTGACCGGCAGTTCGAACGACACACCCGTTTGAGGTGGACTCGTTGGGAGCCGAAAGTTTGAAATTTTGGGACTGAAGAAGCTCGAAATATGGCAAAAACAACTTAGAATTCTTCAACCGTGTACAACATAACTGTCAAATTGTGACAGCTTGGGATTATTTTAATTTTCCATACAAACACTTTAAAACTAAAGCACTCAGATTCTTCTGAAACTGCTCGAAAATGAGTAAATGAGACATATGTCAGAATTGGGTAAATTTTACTCAGATTTGATCATGGTGAATATCACTAAATTTTCGTTGAACTATAAGTAAAATTCACTCCACATTTGCTGTTCTCCTGAATAGGTTCAGTTTTAACGAAAACTGGGTGGTTTTGGATGTGCGTGTAGGTACATTATGACAATCACTTCTTTTAGCGTGGTAAGAAAGCTTCAAACAACTGTTTAAGTTAGTTGAATGAAAAACAAAAAGATAGAGAATTACCGAAATCACATTTCATAGGTATATTGGCATTTCTTTTTTTTTGCTCCATTCAACGTGTAATACACTGTTAAACACTCTTTTGCAAATCTACACTCAAAATCAGAAGTACCCCCCGAAAAGGGTTCTTTCTACCATTTATCTGTCAACACAAGGTAAACAAACCCTTTTTGAGAGTTACTTCCACCCTTTTTTTTCAAGCTTACACGTCGATACCCTTTTGCAAAAGGTAACTACCGGTAAACTTGAAAAAAAGGGTGAAAGTAACCCTTAAAAATGGTTTGTTTTCCTTTTGATGACAGATAAAGGGTAGATAAACCCTTTTTGAGGGGCACTTCTGATTTTGAGTGTACACGCACGTTCAAATTCACTCAGTTCAAGTCAACAATGAGTAAATGTGGTAATAGTCAAATTTGAGAAAGGTGCATTCAGAATGCAATGAAAACTGAGTGAAAAGTACCCAGATGTACGTAAATTTCATCCAGATCTGACATTTGCTTCACTTTATTCAGAGTGGATTCTGTTTTGACAAATCCGAGTGGTTTTGGATGAGCGTATTTGTTTTCATACAATCACTCATCAAGGAATATCAAAACTGGGGTCGCAAAGTGACCCTCGGAGCTCGTGACCCCGTCGGGCCGTGCCCTTCGCCAACGCATACTTTCTTTTGTGCGTGTACCCCTTAATACCTGTTGTTACACGCTCAATTCGTCGCAGTCATAATTGCCATTGAATGAATATTCAAATGCGAATGATTCCCGCTACGCGTGATTAGAAATTTTCCCAAACAATGCCCTGAGACCAGTTGGTGGTGGCGTTCCCTTTTTTGGGTAACCAACTGAACCCAAACCATTAATCTTGCAAACCTCCCTCGACTGTTGTAGAAAAAAAGAGCGCGCCCTGAAATTGATATCATCTGTTTATCGGGATGCCCTAATCGGACAGTTTTCACCGTTTTTGGACGCGATGTTTCCATTCCCGGAAGCGCGGTGAGACAAAACAACCCCCGTCGCGGTTCCGTGGTCCAGATTGATCTGCATTACTGAGGCGGCGCATAACTGGGGGCTAGATTATGCGTGGGACTGCTTAATCTTGGACCACAAAATGCTGTTGCTGCTGCGACGAAGGTTTCTAGATAAGACAAAACTCGACTAACTAAGCGTAGGTTACGCGAATTTACGACTGCGGCAAACCATTTGAGGACAGAAGTTCCTTGAAAGTTGGGTTATAAAAAGTTAAATTGAGCTAGATTGAGTTCAGCGTGCACTGCTGTCAAACGGTCAGTGTTGCCAATCAGAGTTAAGTTTTCAAAAACTTAAATGTTTTTTTTATTTCTTTTGTTAAGCTCAGCGTACAAAGTTGTCAAATTACTGCCAGTGTTGCCAGCAAACAAAAAAATATCCGGAACTGACAGGGTCAACGAGTAACGTCCCGCGTAGGACGATGGCACATCGTGTCGTGGTCGTAAAAAATGGTGCAGCCAAAGTTACTCCCTCCCTGATGCACAAAAGTTTAGGGTTGCTGCTGGTGCCAGTAACAACAATAGGAGTGAGTTCACCGTCGAATTAGACAGAGACAAAAAGAAAAGAAAGACAGGAAAACTGACAGATTGCGTGGGTTACCGAGGCGGAATGTTGCAATCGGAAAGAAAGGGCCCTTTTATAGCCCACTGTAGAAATGGATACGATATAACTCATAAAGTGACTATGTTTCTGGCAGCGTGCAGTTTGGCATGTTGGGTTAACTGTCGGAATGTACATCTGTTTTCAATCAAAAACTATGCTTGCTAAGATACGAGGTTCTTAGGCACGTTTCAGATTTACAAAAATCTGACGTTTTTGTGTCCTATTCCAATCAAACTAAATAGTTTCTTTTAGCGTGTATTTTTGACATCTTCGCATTGTGCGAGTGTCAATCGGTTCAGCAAAAACCATTCCACATGAAAGGAATCCATTGCAGCAAAATAAACTTCAACCCATTAAATGGCTACATTGCCGTCACCGTGTACCTTTGACAACACCCCGTCGGGCACCTTGTCGGGCTCGATGTCGGTCGCCGTTAGCGAAAAATCGGCGTCGCTAACCCGAAATTGGTTCAACGCTCGTTTAGCTTCATTGTTTTTCGACGGAGCGGCCAATAATTAGATTGTACACGGCCAATAATTGGGCTCCCGCCTTATAATTCTCCTCCAAAAACCCGGTCGTCGAACAAACGATGAAGAAATCACTCCTCGAAGCAAAGTGCGTGTGTACACGTCAAGAACACACCGCGAGAGTGAGGAATCCCGGGGATGCTCGCTCGCTCCTCTTCTTCGTCGTGTTCAAATATTTCGTTCTTTACGATCATGCTTTAATATTTATGCGCAATGTTGTTCGTTTTTTGTTGTTGTGTGTCTTTCCAGCAGGTTTGCCCGATTCTTCTCGTTCGTTGCTGTGTTTGACCTTCGCCGCGAAGCGGCACGATGCGCCAGGAAAGTATGACTTCTTTGAACATAGTTTGATAGTTGAGACAACAAACTGGGTAAACAATCAAAACATTACATTTAAGTTTGAGAACTTTAACAGAACGTGTAAGTTTGACAGCTAAAAGTAATTTAATTTTTCTAGCTCAGAACCAGAGCAAATTCTCACAATCGTGCACAATTTTGACAGCTAAGCAATCCCATTTTGACAGTTGAGGGGCGAGGGTGCGTATTCGGTCTTGAACATCAGTCCTTAACTCACGGAGAAGGGAAAAGCCCCAAAAACCGAAACGAATCATCAGAGGGGAAAAATCACAAAAGATTTGTAGCGATGATTAAATGTTTTTCTTGCGCACGTTTTGGATTTTTTGTTTCGTTTTGTTGTCGCTGTTGACGTTTGAACCTGCTTCGCCGATCGAAGCCCGATCTTCGAAGATTTTTTAAGGTATTTTTATGAAAAGGAAACAGGGCGTGAAGCTCTCCAGGTAGATCAAGTATCCGTTTACGGGTTAGCCCCTTTGGGGTGATATATGAGATGTTTTCTTCCAGACGGGTATTTCTTTTAACAAGTAGCTATAACCGGGGCTAATAAAGTCGCAGGAAGTTGACTTACCTCTTTTTTGGGGAAAGTTTTTGCTTTGAGCTGCCCGTTAAAGTCGCTCAATCCAATTAATGGCACAAAGGTTGCGACAAATCACTGCGGTTACGCACTGCCACTGGGTTGGATTACGAGAAATCTTGTGTTACGGTAAATCTTAGCATTTTGTTACAAAAGTTGAGCATGTTTTAGAAGTTAAACATCCAAATATTAAAAAAAAACTCTCAAAAATACACAGTTTCCGTTACATTCTGAGAGAAATTTTCCCAAATTTGATATATGGCCTCAAAACAAATTTCTGAATAATTTTTAAAAACTGAGTGTTTTGGAATAAGCGTGCATACTTTGTACCGGGAAGTTTTTCAAAAGTGACAGCTGTTTGTTTATCACACGAAAATATACACGCTTACACATTTTTACTCAAAGCTTTAAAAAATCAAAAATGTTTGCAAAATTTTTAAAACTTTTTGCTTAAAAATTTCAAAAAAATGTGAAGAATTCAGATTGTCTCCTTTTTAACAGCTACATCGATAGTCCATTAAACAAAATTTCTTGTAATCCACTGCATCTTTCCAATCAAATTTCTTCACAGCATCCATTTCACGTGCATGTCAACACAACTCCATCACAAATCACGCCGCGGTTCGACATCAAAGCAGGCGAGCGCAGCTTTCATCACACTCCGTTTAACGGCGCCTCACTGACAGCCCCGCACTATCACTAAGCTGTACGCTGTGTGATTGATTCTTGAAAATAGATTCGATTTGCCACTAAAACCGCTCACTTTTGCCACCATTTGGCTTTATTTTTACACCTCTAGTTTTGCACTTTGAACGGCTCTGACACTTTCAACACCTCTGCTCATACGTAACCTTACCCGCTAATTACGGGGAAGATCATCACTCTTACAAACTTACAGCAATAAACTCTACCGCCTAGTGTGGTAATAAAACGTCACACGGTAAAGTAAAAAACACTTTAGGCGACATGCAATACGTCGCTAGCGCGACACGTGGATCCCGCGTAAATTACCCCCGCTTGCTACGATTCTACAAGTCGCGCTCATTAGTGCACACATCGATCCTAGTAGGTTAGTACACTGCTACACTAACTGACAGCAGCTAAGCTTAATTACTCGCGCGCGCTTAAGCGCCCGCAAACGTCACTCGATTACTCGGAAATTGTTCGACGGCGACGTATAGAATCGTGTACGTTTCGGCACGGCTGTCAACGACAGACTGACGACGCCGCGGGGGAACCCCGGCACGTTTAGGGACCAAACATTTGCTGGCAGTGCCCTGTTACGGCTGGAGCGAAAAAAAAACGTAAACAAGCGCAACTCTCTCTCTCTCTGTTGTGTGAGAGAGCGAAGCGATGTAAACAAAGGTTGGGTTGGCTCTCTCGTGCGGGTTTTGCTCTCACCGCCGGGTCTGGAGAAACCAAAACAGAGAGGCTGTGATAGCGCGGTTTGACAGTGTTTGGATATGGTTTGAAATTTGAGATGTTTGGAAAAGTTATAGTGGCGCGCCCCTTGGTCACAAACGAAGCTTGCCATTTTGACAGTGCGTTAATGTCACTTTGACAGTTAGGTTGGCCGAGGGGTGTGACACTGCAAAATTTGAAAATCTTTATTTGATTTTTTTTTGGTTCAAATTAACACAAAAAACGTATTTTTCTCACGCTCGCGAGCAAAACAAACGCTCACCGGGGACTAACAAGCGAGTACAATGACACTGCGCCCTCTCTCTCTTTCTCTCTCGCATCAGGTGTCATTCCCGGGCGTCGGCGTCGTCAAACGCCGGTAAAATGACGCGCATACGAAGGGTGTAAAAAATAAGTTTGTTGAACGGAGTTTAACCGGTTAGCAAGGGTTTCGTGAGAGCGGAGAGCGAGAGTTGCTCGTGAGAGCGATAAGGAATGCATGCCAACGACAAACAACAACAATGCCGAAGAATGTAAACATAAACAGAAGCGACCTTGCGTTTTGTGGGCGACGAAAAAAATAGTTGTTGGTGGATTTTGTACTTTTCTTATTGGAGAGCTCGAAGAGGTTAATTTATGTGGTCACGTGTTAGAATTTTGTAAACTTTACAAAAAAAAATCATTTTTTATTATTAACTCTATGACGCTTCGTTTGTTTATTATTAACTCTATGACGCTTCGTTTGTTAACTCTATGACGCTTCGTTTGTCTGTCAAAAACATCCCAGTTTGGAATTCCGGACCTTTGACAGGCTTAACCAAAAGTTGCACGATATCAAGTTGCCAAATATTCGACACTGATGAACTGTCATCGCTACAAGCTAACGAAATATGAGTCAATCATAAGTTTTTATCACTTTTGCTGCAAACGAGCCATCAACTACCAAAATATAATTCGAATGTGTAAATTACATCCATTCAACAGCTTGCACCGCCCACGTGCCACAGGCACTGCCAAATTGCCATAAAAAAAGACTTCTGCGCCATAATTCTTGTTTATTGCGACCAACTCTTGATGTACCCCCCCCCCCCCCCCCCTTGGAGCGAGCACTTATGGTTCAATGACATTTGAATTGCGGCATCCCCAAATTGGTGATAAATCGGGCCTGCAAATTGCCGTTCAATCGATACATCCGTTCCGTTGGAGGAATGGTTACAGTTTTGGCAACTCTTCGCCGGGACCTCTCGTCAAGAGCAAAACGGGTTGGCCCCAGGCCAGGACCACGTTGTGGCCATATTTTAACTGCGTCGATTGGTCTCTGGTTGTGGTGTGTGAGCCAGGCAGCATATTTTAAAATCGATTGAACAACCAGAAAAATGCGGGTAAGCGTGTATGTTTACACTTTTTTTTTTTTTTTTTTGCTGAGAGGAAACACTTCCAAGAGCGTACGAGCGACAAAATAGAAAATCTCCGGAACTTGGCGAAGAACGTCACTCTTTACGAGCTGAATTGATGAAAATTTAGGGAAACGGTTGACAAACCCATGCAGCAAAAGTTGCGATTCTACTCAGTATTGAGTCTTTTCCAGTGATCGTGCACAGCTTTATCTAAAACGACTCAGAGGGTATCAGCGTGTAATTTCTGACAGATGTCTACACGCTCGTCTGAAATTAAGCAACATAAACATGAATCCAACTCGATTCGTCGATAAATTACTTCCAGTTGGCAAAACGTCAAGGATCGCCCGATGACAATACAGTGGTGTTTCCCAATCGAATGCAAAACATAAACGCAAGCTGCCACCACCACAATCCTGGCCGGCAGCAGCAGTCACAGTAGTGCTGCGGAAAATGCACAAATCGAAACGATAAAATATGTTCATAACCGACCATAATTGTGTTTGGAGTGCGCTTCTTCAGAGAAAGAAAAAAAAAATGTGGAGAGATTTATGGTTCCCGAACCAGTTTGGTCATCTGCCCGCAAGTGGTGGATTGTTCGTGTACGCCCTTTTACTGTGCGATAAAAAGAAAGCCATTTCCACAGAGTTACGCAACTCGGCAAGAGTTTGCCAACCCGAGATATTCAAGAAGATATGTGAATCTGGGTCAGCTGGGCTCTAACGAGAGGGGGAATGCGGCAGCCAGACTCGCGCTGGAACGATGTTTACACAAGAATTCTACAAGTAATTAACAACATAATTAACTACATGTGCCTCCCTCTTCTTTAGAGAACACGAGGAAGCCAACATAGTTGCGATTGGACTTTGGAAAGGTCTGAAAACACCTAAATGTAGGTTTGCTCAATTACGCGTGTACTTAAATGAAGTTTGACACTTTCATACACTGTCAACTAAAATCAATAACTTTTCTTGGAACTTACCCAAAATTCATTATTTAAGCCCTATTCAAAGCTGACTCAATCCAGAAAGATCGCATAAGATTAGCGCAGCAACCGTCAGACAAAAACATGTGTTCCGGAGTGCCCTTTGTTGGAGCGCGCAATGCGTGTGCACTTGGCGATGAAAGTTGGGAAGAAACTGTCTGGAAAATCCAACCCGCGGGCCTGGAAGAAGTTCTGTGCCTATAGCAATCTGGAGCATGTCGCGGAATGGCAGCTCTCCTTCAGAGACTATAAATAATGCGGTGTTGGTGTTTAGGAAATTTGAGGCAATGTTTTAAGTCTTGGTTTTTGGGAATTTGTTGTTTTGAAGACACAGAAGTCAGAACGTTGACATTTTGGCTGCCAAACTGGGTAAATGCTGATTGAAGTTGATTAGGGTTTGTTCAGCGTGCAACATTTTGACAGTCAGAATGTCAAAGATCTGCCATAATGGATTATGCTATAAAATAATAATAATAACAATGCCTGCTTTTGCCATCCTAATCAAAGCTAAATTTCAATAAAAAGAACTGATGCCAAATCATAGTTCCAAACATATTTCTAGTGCAACAGTAACATAAAACCAAGCTACGACAGCCATGTCAAAGCAGTAAACAATAAAAGCTCCTTAAAGGCAGCATCTTGAGCATCACCCACCACAGACGAAACGACAGTTCAAACCCATAATCCTTGATGGGGCATTACATCTCTCAATTTGCATTGTCATCACCCCGCGCTGCTGACGACAACAAAGAGGAAGAGTTGGGAAAAATCGGCATCGCCCGCGCGCTAGTTGACGACTATTTGTTTACATTACACTTCAACTATATAGCAAATAGTGGTGGTGGTGTTACACCATCATCCAGCGAACACTCTATAAGGGCCATTGTATTGGCGCAACAGTAAACAGCTGCTTCTTGTGCTGTTTACTATTCTGGCAGCATGACGTTTCTGTTGGAAATGCGACTTTCTCAAAGTGAGATCGCCATAGTGGCAAACTGTCAAAATTTTACGGCACCCCCATTTTCTTTAAAAATCGAAATCAAAGTAAACAATGAACTGTCAAACCTTTATGGCACCGCCATTATGGCGAACTGTCACCGCCTCCCAACAAAGAGTCCTCGCAAAAACCTATTCAGCGTGTAATGTGTCGACGTTGGCACGGCGGGATGGCCGCGACATGCATCAATCGCGATGGGCATGATCCAACATCGCGACCAGAGAGAGAGAGGTTAGGTTCTGCACGTTTTGACTGTTTGGCTGGTTTGAGTTATAAATATTGATAATTTCTTCCCACATGAGACAAAGCGGCAAACTGTCTATCGGCAAGCGCCCGTGAACGGGGTCACGCTCAATATGGGAAATGTTTGCAGGGTTCTCCCGTCAATGGCGGTGATTGAGGGGTATTTGTTTCGCAAAGAGTTCCTTAACTTTCCTGCACATACCGTGTGAAATCGGATCGCTTTCGGGAAGTGAGTGCATTTCCCTTGGAGGTAGACAGCTGTGCCATAATGGCTGCTGTTACCGCAATAACGAAATTTGAGATTTTTTTCGCATAACCGTGTAACTTTGATACCCAGTTAACTCAATCCGAATTCTGAAACGGAATCTATTAAGAATCGTTTCAAACGCAACAACCGGTTCGAACACGGAACCGGTTGTTGCGTTTGAAACGGAATTTGTACACGATTCTAATTAGATTCCGTTTCAGAATTCGGATTGATTTGACTGGGTAGTTGCGCCATTATAGCAAACGAGGGGCATTAATCGCCACAAATCAATCCACGTTTGACAAGTTGAAAAAAAATATGAAATCATCAATTTCTCGACCAATTCCGGGTCCAACGTAGATTAAATCGACCCCAGCTAAACGGCCACTTAAAACATGTCTATTTGTTTTGATTAATGAACCCCATTCGGGCTGCCTCCGCGGAGAAATGCGAACGTGTGGACAGGTTTCCGAAGCCACACGGCATCTTATCCTATTAACCCCCGGCTTGCGGTGCGGGAAGAGAGTATCATGATCCCGCTATCGGCTTAAGCCTGCTTTGGATCTTTGCGCTACCCGAGAGTTCCCATAATTTGAGGCAAAAAAACAAACAACCGATTCACTCGCTCGTGGTTTGATTAATGAGCTTCTGATGTTTTCAGCGGACGAGAGTGAGGTTAAGTCATGACGTTGACGGTTTTCCCTGGGCATATGGAGATATCATAGCGGGGAGATAAGTGGCTTAGCTGATGGAATGGGATCAGCGGCTCTCGGCGATGAGTTGTCGGCTTGGCAACAGATTGCTATAAAATCGATTGGTCGTGTGACAGGTACTCGACGATAAAGATTTACAATTTGACGTTTGTAAGCTATCAACGAGCTGCCATAATGGACGCTCGATTTTATGGCAAATCTTTCGACTACGATCAACTTTCCTTCCTCAACAGTTCACTTTCCAAGGCCGGAAAGTAGTGATTTAAGACAGTTTCCAACCTCTCATTACTAGTGCCATAACTCATGCGAATCTTCCCGTCAAACTATCCGTAAATCTTCGAAACCCGCGCTGATTTCTACCCAATCCAGCAACATGCCGGGTGTGTGCCCCAAGATTTATGTTCCACATCCTCTGCTCCGTCCGTAGACCTTTCTCACGACCCAACAAATGGGACGCGATCCGAACTGTCATCACGGCCGTGGGTTGCGACGACGGTGCAAAAAGTTCGATCTTCGAGGATTTTTAATCCAAATTTAAATAGGATTGGCAGTGTTTTGGAGTTTAAAATAACTCCAGCTTTTTAAGCAAAATGGCGTTCGAATGGTGAACGCCCGAAGTGTCAAAATCACGCAGTGGTACCAACATTACGAAAAAAGTGTGCCATGGCATGACAGAAGCATTTTTTTCTAACGTTGGTGCTACTGCGCGATTTTGACATTTCGGACGTTCAACATACGAACGCCATCTTCGCTTAAAAACCTGGATAGTTTCCATCTGTCAAATTGTTGTACACTGTCAAGCAAAACAAAACAAAATTAGGGTTATTTTGAATGATTGTACACGCACATTAAATATCACTCAGTTTTAGTCAAAACTTAACCTACTCAGTAATAAGTAAATGATCTAAATAAACTAAAAAAACATACTAAATTTCACAATTTACTGTTCTGAAATCGACTCCTCCCAGAGTCAATAAATTTAAAAGAAATGTCATACCCTTCGAACGATTTTCTTATGTAACCACACCGCCGAGCACACCGCATATAAAATCATATAGCAAGATCCTCGTTGGTGAAAATCCCGCGAAATGACACTAATTTGAATAAGCACCCAGGAAGCGACAGAAAAAAACAGCACAAAAGTCGCGCCATAAGCTGAGATTTGAAAATGTGCTTGGTTTGGGCACTCATGAGATGACTTACAATAAATTAGGATTAACCTCAAAATGTTAAATTCTATTAAAGCCAATCGCGCTGACAGGAGTGTCAAATCAATGTTAATTGTTGAGGTTAGATTCGAACGCTTTTAAAATTGAGGCTTTGGGGCAGTTCGTCGCTTGTTGAACAAATCTCGGGCGTGAAATTTCAATTGAGGACTCATCAGTCCGAGAGGGTTAACCAACTCTGCAGGGTCGAATCATTTCAGATTTAGATCTTGTTCTACGAAATCGATTGCGCTCATCTGTGGTGCCGAGTGTAAAACAAATTGAGTTGGCGTGAAATTTGTTCGTTTTTTCCCGGGAATCAATTACGTGACTGGACCAAGATCGAATCCAAAAACATCGACTTATCAAGCAAAGTATCAGTTACAATCTCGCGCTAGGGGGAGGCCGAGATGACCACAAAAGTGGAGGAACGACAAAAACAAAAGCAACTCTATTTTGGCTGAATGGAAGCTGATATCGCTGCGATTGACAACATGAAATAATGAAATGAAGCTGTCTATACAAAAAGGCTCTTAAAATATTCAAAAAAAAAATGTATCTTGAGAAAGGATTTTCTGATCGTTTTTTTAAGGCTTACCACACGATGACAGCTAACACATTTCGCAGGGACAGTGACAACTCGAGCTCCATCTTTGTTTGCATTATGAAACTGTTACTGAACGGTTGAACCTAGGGCAGAACATTTCTGCTAGAAAGCTGTAAGAATATCCAGTTCTGTAAGAACCCTTCTAGAATCTTGCTAGAACGTCCTGACTGGGTAGGACTTCTTAAAAAATAGTTACACTCCTAATAAAAAAAATACTAACTTTTTATTTGACTATTCACAAAAACAAAAAGCACACATTTGTTTAACAAATCTAGAGTCCTATAAACATATTAAACACAATAGCTTAAAGAACCTTTTCAAAAAAAAACTCTGGAAATTCACTTTTTGGACAATTTTGGATATGTTTTAGACTACACTCAACCACCGGTGGTTTGTCAATTTTTCGTTTGGCACTTTTTTGTTTGTACCCCGTTGGTTTGTCACTTTTTACACGGCACTCACAAACACTATCAAAACAAACGTTGTGTAGTGTGTGTGAGCTCCGTTTAAAAAGGGTGTCAAACTTAAAAGTAACCCCGTTCGTTTGACATCAATGGGTGTCAAACCATCGGGGTTTCAGTACAAGAAGTGCAATCTTAATCTGAGCTATGACACAACATTCATTTGGCAGTGTTGCCAGTTTAAAAAAAAAAGTAGATTTTTGAAAACAGCGAAATAGTCAACTTCGCAATCCAAAAGAACTTCACAGAATTTTCGATAGCATGCACCGGTGTTGAGTTATAGCCACCAGTAACTTTTTTTTTTATTGAATACGTGACATTTTGAACCTGTATAACCTGATCAAACTAGTATAAAAATATTTTCAAACAATTCGCAAGTTCCAACAATTTCAAAAAATATTAGTTTCAGTAAGTGCAAAAAAAAACTAAATCTCCGAAAAATCTCAAAGATTTTTTTTCTACACACTCAGATTTTTATGCCAAACTGCGGCAGAATTCTGTTGAAATTAGAACAACTCTATAGTTTTGTTATAGGTCCTCGGCAAAGTGTCTCGGTCCTTTATAGGAGTCTCGGCAAAATGTGAGTCATTCTACCGAAATCTCAGCGAAAAATGACAGTTAATTTGCCGAAGTTCGGCATTTTTCTACCGAAAAAGTCAGTTGTTTTGTTTTCGGCAGAATTCTGCCGGGCTCGAAAATCAAACATGAGTGATGTGTAAATTATAAAAAAACAAAAATAAAAAAAAAACAAAGAAGTATATTTTTTATTGCAAAAAATTACAATTATTTCAAAATGATCAAAAACAAAAAAAAATCTGAAAATTTATAAAAATAGAAGTTTTAAAAAAAAAATCTTCTTTGGTCTGAGTCGAAAGACATGAGCTTTTAAAAATATTTGCAACGTCCAAATTTGGAAAATTATGTGTTGATTATATGTTCTGATTTTCTATCATTTGTCCCGGGAATTCCCGAAATTAAAAAGAAAAAAACAAATTTCTGGAAATTCAGATTTGATTGTGGAAATAGATCAACAGTTGAATACCTCATAACACAGTTCAACAAAAAATCAAATGTTTCTTGTCTCTGAGACGAGAATATGTGTTCCTAGTAGAATTTTGCCTGCTGAATCCGAATCCGGGTCCAGAATTGCTCCAAATGGTCCCAATTTTGAGATACACCCGTTTGAAATGTTAGTTTAGGCTAAAATTAGCTACTTTGGCGACTATTTTACAAAAGAACTATTGAATAAACAACTAAACCAATACATGTATCTTAAAGTTCACGTTTTCCCCTTTCTGAAACACCCCTGGTTTTTAAAATTTGATTGTTTCTACGCATATTTATAACCATTTTAAAATTAGAATTTGACTTGCATGCAAGTTGGAAAAATTTGAATGAGAACAAACTGAAGTATAATTTTAAAATGGCTAAAAATATGCGTAGAAACAATCAAATTTTAAAAACCAGGGGTGTTTCAGAAAGGGGAAAACGTGAACTTTAAGATACATGTATTGGTTTAGTTGTTTATTCAATAGTTCTTTTGTAAAATAGTCAACAAAGTAGCTAATTTTGGCCTGAACTAACATTTCAAACGGGTGTATCTCAAAATTGGGACCATTTGGAGCAATTCTGGACCCGGATTCGGATTCAGCAGGCAAAATTCTACTAGGAACACATATACTCGTCTCAGAGACAAAATCTTGTTGGACTGTGTAATCGATCATCATTTTAAAACATTATAATTTGTAGGGTAGAGTAGTCATCAATGAGCCACGGGGAGCAATGATAAAATGGCTCTCAAAAGTCGTAGTTTCAACCAATCAGGCTCATATTTTGGGGAAAGGTGTATCTACTGGATACACGTCTGCCATAATAGTGGCTTTGGTTATGGACGCTCCCTTGCAAAGTTATTCATAAATGTTTGATTTTGGGGTGTAAAAGTAAATTATGACTGAAAATTACATTTTCGCTTATAGGCTGCCAATAATACAAAAACTAAAATTTCTCCAAACTTCTTTCGTCATTTCATAGGGCATGAGTTGGGCTACAATGGCCTTTCATTAGAATTGACCAAAATTAAGAATATACCCAGAATCCTGGGCTGTCTCATTGTTCCCCACTCTTTTCAGCCTATGGGTAACAATGAGACACTTTGATTTTTCTTCATTAAACTTTTCAAAATCTAGGGAAATCCTTCAAAACATTAATCGGAAGTGATTTTTGGCATATTTATTGAGTTTTGACTTCATTTAGCCAATCATATAAAGTTAAATGATATAAATAAATGGATTTTACTAAATTTAAATACTTTTTAGTATAACTTTTGTTAATGAAAGCTTCAAGTTGGCAAAATTGCTTTAAAATGTTCAAGGCAAGTCACCTGCAATGGAACAATACAAAAAAATGATGTTTTACTAGAAAAGTATTGATTTTCGTAGAGTGTCTCATTGTTCCCCACCTGTCTCATTGTTCCTGCCAAGTGCGTCTACAATGAGACAGTTGGATAGCTCTGGCTGTAGAGGTCGGATCGATCTCATATTTTGGTCAATGTTAGAACACATTAAAAGAAAGAAAATGCAAAAAAGGCTCATTAAAACATGATGATGAAAAAAATACAAAAATCGTTGAAAGTTAAAAACCAAAAGTGTCTCATTGATGACTACCCTACCCTATTCGGCATATATCAGCATTAAGGGGTTACAAACATGTAGAAAATCTCAAAATTTCATATTTCAGAAAATTCACTAAATTCACTTAAAAGATGATTGTCAATCACTCCTGAAAGTTTAAGTTTGAAATTTTGCCATGCGCGTTTTTCTCTAAACACAGAGTTGATTTACGGGTGCCACGATATCTCGAGATGGGATGGACCAAATTGGCTGAAATTTGGGGTTAAGACTCCCGAGACATATCCCGTGCATGACGAAGCCCGATTTTGTAATTTCACTTTTTAAAAAAATACAAAAATCAAAAACTGACGATTTTTTTTATAAAAAACATAAAAATATTTTTATCTTTTTTAAAAATTAAGTTTTTGAAAATCGGCCTTCGTCATGCACACAGGAACGGTTCAACGAGTCTTCACCAAAATTTTGAGCCAATTTGGTCAAAGCAGTGTTGAGATATCGTGGCACCCGTTTTTTTAAACTGCTAACTTAAAATATCTATACAGCAATTCCATTTGAAAAGAGCCTAAACCGAAAAAAAAGTTCTCCGATCGGGCTCAAAATTTTTCTGGGGGCTCCTTGGCCAAAATAATTAGACCCGTATTTTTTTGTTTGGCCATTAGGGTGACCTACATCGTGCTAGGGTGGTTCGAAAAATGGCAATTTTCGTAATTTTTCGCAAAAACCACTTTTTTCGAAAAATCATATCTCCGCGCCATTTCATCCGATTTTAGCTGTCTTAGACGCAAAAGAAAGGTTATGAGTTTGGCTATTTGGGAAAAATAGTAAGAAGTTCCAAAAATCTAGCTTGGCGCGTCGAAAAACTCAGTTTTTATTTTCAAAAAATCATATCTCCGAAACGTACGGTTCGACATCGCCAATTTTTCGATTTGTTATGTGAAATTTTCCGAGGAATCCGATAAAAATATTTTCAGACATAGGCTCTTTGGTCTAGACACGGGCAAAACGCCATTTTAAGTTTTCATACGACTTTTTCAATAGTTATGACAGCTAAAATCGGATGAAATGGCGCGGAGATATGATTTTTCGAAAAAAGTGGTTTTTGCGAAAAATGACGAAAATTGCCATTTTTCGAACCACCCTAGCACGATGTAGGTCACCCTAATGGCCAAACAAAAAAATACGGGTCTAATTATTTTGGCAAAGGAACCCACAGAAAAATGTTGAGCCCGATCAGAGAACTTTTTTTTTGGTTTAGGCTCTTTTGAAATGGAATTGCTGTATATCTCGGCAGTGGTACATCCAAATGTCTTCATATTTATTTTGTTAATAGATGAAAATGTAGGTGTTAATGCCCTGCAAAAAGATTTAAAAAAAAAGTTTAACTGTGTGCTCATACCAACCTCTGATAACCTCTGAGCTTATACCCCTTAATTTGGTTCATTAGGGAAAACTGTTAAAATTTTAGTTTACCGATCTGCAAAATGTCTAGTGTTTTAAATATTTCCTATTTGATTTTAAATATTTTTAAAAGATTGATATTTCTACGTATATTTATGATTTGGAAAAATTAGCCATTTTTTTGCATGATGTTTTGAACGACTTTGGTTAAAACAGGAACAAACAAAACAATTTCACCGAGCACCGATTTCCAAATTTATTGCTCTAAAATCTCCTTACATATTCATACTGTATTTCAGTTTTTTTCCTAGTTGGATTATTTGTGAAATATGCTTTTTTGCAAAAGTTTTTTTTTAGAAAGTTGAACTTTTCAGCACTAGTATCAATAAGTAAAATTTACAATTATTTTTAAAATTTTAACGGTGAATTTATTTAACATACACTCAAAATCAGAAGTATCCCTCAAAAGGATACTTTCTATCCTTTTTTCAATTTCACCCGGCGTCACCCTTTCAAAAGGGTATGTCAAAATCAATACAATTTCGATACCCTTTTAAAAGGGTGACGACGGGTGAACTTGAAAAAAGGATACTTTTGACTTTGAGTGTATGAATGTTTGCAAAAATTCCATTAAAAAGGCGTTTATTCGGGATTTTAAAAAATGATTTTAAATTCAAGAAAATGCATTCGTTTTCACAGGAATGCACTTCTATTTTCACTAAACTTTTGAAGTATTGTGTTGTGGAAAATGTTAAAGGAAAAAAAAAGCTTATAATAAAATTTTCATTCACCTAAATCCCTGCCAACTTACTTTCCGATGCTAAACTTTGTTTTTTTTTACTTCAATTATTTAATCAGAGCATTCATTTCTTATACATGTTGTTGAAAATCTATTTTAATGTGTTCCCTTCTAATTTTAGTGTTCAACTGAAGAGTTCAAAAAGTTAATATCACTTTTTTATATTGAATACTAATTTAAATTACAAATTAAACTTTGTGGATAAAATATTTTTTTTTAAGTTTGTTAATTTTATGCATTGAATTCAAAAACTCCTTGAATTTCATAGTATTCCGCGTAAAATGAGAAATTTCACGATTTTAACGCTGTCCGCGAAATCGTTAAAATTCACTCAAAATCATCAATTGTGGTTTGGTTGAGCGTTTTAGCAGAATGCATTACTGTGAATACAAAGAGACGAGTTGTTCCTTTTAATTCCGCTATATATTTTTAATATCTTGACAGATACGTATTTCGTCTACTACTTGCAGACTTCATCAGTGTTCTGTTCTCGACTGAAGGTTCATCGCTGGTGTATCCGTATTTGTAGTTACTGTAGGTACTACCTCCTCGTTCTTCTTTTGTGCCTGTATAGGTAACAGCTTAAACAGCCACGTTGAGCCGTTACCTGAATCCTTGTTGAGTAAACGTTTGTTGCCTGCCTTGAAGATTTCCAAACTTTCGGCGACAGCCAGCTTCGATGGGTTTGTGATGTGTCTTAAGATGACCGCGTCGCTAGTTGTGATGTTATGTTTTTCCTCGATGATGTGTTCGGTTACTGCTGACTTGAAATGGGGGACAAATCCTTTCCGTATTTCCTCCTTGGCAATTCTGACATATGTGTTTATATGCTCATCCAACCTGGTTTGCAGCAATCTCTTAGTTTGTCCAATGTAGCTCATATCACAGTGGCCGCAGGATACCTCGTAGATGCCGGGTTTGCCTAAAGTCGGTATGGGGTCTTTCGTTGAACCTAAGATGGATTCCAACTGGCTGTTTCTACTGCTGAACACTAAATCGATGCCAAATTTAGCCAGTTTTGTCGTAATGAAGTTCGATTGAACCAAAACTGGCACCGACGAGTGTGGCACTCAGTGCCGCACCGGCTTTTCAAACGAGAGTACCATTAATATGGTAAGGTCAACATATCGCAGATCTTGTTTTTTTTTAAATTGGGTACAAAAAAGCCCTGTGTCAATTTTTATGTACAACGGTAAAAAACACGATTAAAAACCATTTCTGATCACTTTTTTTCATTCTAATGCAAAAAAAAAATTGACGAGACACCTTTTTTTTCGATGGATCAACTATGGTCCCCTTGGAACGAGCTGTCAAGTAGGAGCTTTTCTGTCAAGAAGGAGCGCGAGGTTAATTTTTCAAAATTGATTCAAAAATTCATTTTACACTCTTTGTGGTCGTACAAAGGGTCATTGTACTCAGAAAAATAAGCTTTATCGCTGTAAACAATAATATCAGCAATCTAAGCTTCATTTTAGGACCCAATTATACGTCAAGCCACTAATTTGCTTACCTTTCCGTTGTAGAAGATCAGATTCCTTTCCTTTGAATCGAATTCCTACGCTAAGTACAGTTTCTCAGTAAAGTGTTTGTAGATAAGCCATTACCATCGACAAATCCTGATATTTTTTTTTTCAAGAATGTTTAATATCGGTGCTTCAGAGCAAAGATATTTGAGATTTCAGGCAAAACAGTGTACACTCAAACCCCGATGGTTTGACACCAACTGTTGTCAAACGAACGGGGTCACGTTTTAGTTTGACACCCCTTTTACACAGAGTTCACACACACTACCAAACGTTTGTTTTGATAGTGTGCATGAGCGCCGTGTAAAAAGTGACAGTTCGTCACTTTTTAGTTTGACTTTGACCAACCAACGGGGTACAAACTAAAAAAGTGTCAAACGAAAAAGTGACCAACCACCGGGGGTTGAGTGTAAATGGACCAATGTGGATTTGTGCGCATGCAGTCCATCCTGCTTATGTCAAATGTAAACTTTCACTGACGTGAGCAGGATTAATTGCTTGTTTAAAAATCCACATTCGTCCATAACCCAGTCACGAAATATTCTAGCTGAGCTGGCTCTGCCAGAATCCTGGTAGAATATTCTGCTCTGTTAGAAATCTGCTAGAATCCTGCTAGAATGCCGGGACTGGGTCACATTGTTTTGCTTGGTTTGGTGAGATATAAAGCAAAAACTTTCAAACAAAAATCAGATTTGACAAGCAAGGCCTGCCAAAGGTTGCGTTCCGTAATAAACGAACGCTCTCTTTGAGATCAATACGATAAGAATTTTACACAAATCTGTGGTATTTCAAATTTGCGTGTAAAGATATGTCTACCCAGTTTTAGGTACGTTCAAAAGAAACATGGCACCAAGTTCAATCCAATCCTCACTATTGCAAATGAGCGTGTTTGTTTTGAACCCAAATCAATTTTTAAATTGAAATTTTCAAAACAAAACGCTCGAATCATTTTTTATGTTTCGGAAGCCAGAGCTTTTCATCCAATTTAGTGAAGAGAAAATTGAAATGAAAACGAAAGAAGACATACTGACCGTTCCGGATCTCAACGATTTTCCGAATGAGGTAACTGAGCTGATATATTTTATAGAATGTTTCGAACATTTTTTCTCTCAGATTTTGGCGCTAATTTTCCGGCACCTCGGATTTGCCGATCGTCTCCGGATGTCCGCCGTTTGTCGTCGCTGGAACGAGCTGGTGTTTGCCTTTTTTGGCGATCGGATCAAGCTGCACCTGAGCGCTTCGACGGATCATTCCGTTCCGATTGGAAAGCTTTCGAATCGAAGCTACCGAAACGTTCAAGTGTTCTGGACCGAGGACAGTTCCGGCTGGATGGATGCGGTCGAAGACCAGGCTCCAAAGCTGCTTTCGCTGGATCTGTACATAATGCCGGAGGAGAGGGGCTTTCTGGCCAAGTGGAATCCTCCGCCCTCGTTGATGGAACAGTTTCTGAGGATTCTGGCTAACCTGGAGTCTTTGGGGACACTCTTCATCAACACCACGCCGACGACTTTCGGTGCCGTTCTGCAAGCAATTCACGATCTGACCAATCTGGCCACCTTAATGGTCGAGATCCGGATCGACGACGGCAGCTTTGCCTTGGCCAGCTTCAACGGATTGTGCCGGCTGCCCAAACTGCGAGCGGTTTCAATTTGCTCGTACGTTCCTTTTTGCTCTCCGGAAAAGGACCGTCTGGTTCCGGCTCCGTTCGTCGAGAGTCTTACTCTCGAGCAATATTCGCCATGTTTCAGCATTTTGAACTTTTACAAGCTGTTTCCTTGTTTGACCAAGTTGGATGTCCGCCAAGTCGAAATGGATCCCGAAGAGCTGGAACTGGTCGTCGTCACTTGGCCAACGCTGGAAGTCCTGGTCATCGGCCTAAATTCCCTACTGCTTAATACAACCGCTCTGGAGATGCTGCAGCAGCTGTCCAAGCTGCGCAAACTTGAACTGTAGGTTTACAAAACTCGAAATGAGTATTGAACGAATTAATACTGTTTTGTGTTCTATTTACAGGCAAACTCAGGTCTACTGCACCGATGAATGCATCGAATTTGATGTAAGAATGCCGTTTCAAACCGTAAAACACACTTAACAACTAAAAATAAATTAATGTTACAGTTCCTACAGGCTAGCTTCTACCTACTGGAAACAATTTTCCAGATACCGACGCTCGAGGAGCTGCGCTTAGTCCACGGACCCGCCGCCGGCATCTGGTGGTCCGGACAGATTCCAACGGACGCGCCGTCCTGCCGGCTGTACATCAACGACATTTACGTGCCCCGGACGTGCTCGGTGCCCAGCTTGGAAATCATGAGCTAAGAGAAAAGTAAAAAAACCTAAGAATGAAATAATTCTTTGAAAATTTTGTTTTAGGTTACTTGAACTGTACTTATACTAACACATAAATGAACTTTGGACTACAATTACAAATAAATTCGAATTCCGCGTAGATACCATGTTTTTCAGTTGCTTTGATGTTTTAAAAATTCGAATATTTAAAAGTTTAATATAAGAGCAGCATTAGAAACTCGTAATTTTCGAAAATAAAAAACAGAATCATAAATTAGATGATTAAAACGTAAAACTTAGTTTTTTAATTATTAATTGGGTCCTAAATGAAGCTTAGATTGCTGATATTATTGTTCACAGCGATAAAGCTTATTTTTCTGAGTACAATGACCCCTTGTCCGACCACAAAGAGTTAAAAATGGATTTTAAAATCAATTTTGAAAAATTTACCTCGCGGTCCTTCTTGACAGAAAAGCTCCTACTTGACAGCTCGTTCCAAGGGGACCATAGTTGATCCATCGAAAAAATGTTGTCTTGTCAATATTTTTTTGCATTAAAATGAAAAAAAAGTGATCAGAAATGGTTTTTAATCGTGTTTTTTACCGTTGTACATAAAAATTGACATAAGGCTTTCTGGTCCCAGTGTAAAATTATATTTTAACCCAAAAATGACGAACTTCTCGTCACAGTGCAAACAGTGATCGAGCTGTACACTCAAAGTAAAAAGTATCCTTTTTTCAAGTTCACCCGTAGTCACTACAGATTGTCAAGGCAAACAGATTGGCCAATGTTTTTGGACACCAAACGCGCTGGACACCAACCGCCATTCACGTCCAGCAAAACTGGCAGTGTTGCAAGCGCAAAACATACGTTGCCAGTGCCAATTTATTTTGCATCGACCAATCTGTCTCCCTTGACAATCTGTAGTAGTCACCCTTTAAAAGGGTATCGAAAATGTACTGAATTTGACATACCCTTTTAAAAGGGTGACGCCGGGTGAACTTTAAAAAAGGATAGAAAGTATCCTTTTTGAGGATTGAAAGTACCCTTTTGAGGGATACTTCTGACTTTGAGTGTAGCTGTCACAGCCCTTCGAAGTATGTTGGCTGACATATCGGGCGGTCAGTCAAAAAAAAACCAGCTAGAAGTCGCCTGCCAAAAAACTTTTGCTAGAAACAGATAGGAGATCTGATGCAAACAAACCTCCAGCTGTAATGTAAACATACTTTGAATGTGTTGGTAAATTTCTGACTAGAAAGCCTTGTTGCGGCGCATTGCAAACTTACCAGAGCAATCTTCTCACCAAATTTGATTTTCTCCGTGCATGCGCCCCTTCAAAAACGTCAAATTTAACCCATTTTCGAGAAATCCAACAAGCGTGTAACTTTTGACAGCGCACCTTGCGTCAACGCCGCAAAAGCAAAGAACGCGAAAAACAAACGAGAAGTAGAAGAGAGAAAACGAGAATCTCGCGAGTGATCGCAAATGTCAACCGGGTCGTAAATTTTCTGGCGTGAAAAAATAATCGGGAAGAAAAGGCCTTTTTTACTTCGATTGCTGCAAATTAATAAGTTTTACCGATTACTTTACACGACAGTTTGGGCGAGTGTTCCGTAATCGCGACAACGACGATGCTGGGCTGGGCGCCGGAACAGGTTCCACGGGAGCGGTCCTGAAAATTAGAGAAAGGAAGGAAAATTTGTGTGTTTGGTGTGCGAAAAGTGGGAGTGTTGTGCTGTGTTTTCAGCTTCTCTCTCTCGGGGGGAGGGTTAAACACGGTGGGGATCTGTGCTAGCGGGGGACGGCAGCAAGGTCGCGTACGGCAACGACCTCCAGCGGCCATGGAGGTGGAATCGGCCCCGACGTCGGAACTGTTGTGCTACAAGAACCAGAACAATAACAATGGCACGGCCCTGGGTCACAAGGAGGTCACGGCGGCGGCGGAGGAGGACGGGGACGGGGACTTGCAGGAGGAGGAGGCCGGAGGTCGTACCAGTCGGTACGGGTACGCCGGAGGGGAGGACCCGGACGTCGCGGAAACCAACAACGGCAATGGGTTGCCCCAGGTGGAAGACTTTGACGATGACGAGCTGGAGCAGGTCTACCGGACGGTGGACAGCCAGCGCTCGGCCACCGTCCAGTGGATGGACGACGACGAAATCGAGCGGCTCGATCTGTCCCTGTCGATCGATCCGACCCAGATCGTGTTCAACCGGGTGGACAGCGCCGACATCATCTACCAGGCCAAGCGGAAAAAGTGCAAACTGGTCGGCAAGTACGTGATGGGGGACGTCCTCGGCGAGGGCAGCTACGGCAAGGTGAAGGAAGTGCTCGACTCGGAAACGCTGAGCCGGCGGGCCGTCAAGGTAGGAACGAACGAACGAACGGGGTCGGTTATCGGGAAAGGGCCAAAAGGGTTGCGTAATCGAATCGATGCCGATGCCGCTCTTTGATGATGGCAAAAGGGAAAGGGAAATTCGAACAAACGGACTAATTAGATTGGTCGCAACATAAATTAATATCGGAGGTTGACTTTCAAGACTGTTGTTTACCTTTTTGCCTCTTTCTAGCTGATAATTGTTTTTCTTTAGTTCCTTTTCTCATCTCTTGTGATTGATTGCTTGAGGGAAGAAGGAATCGATGCGCGGCTCTACACAAAATGATAAAAGTTTGATTAGTGCTATGGGCAGGCGCAACAAGAATTTTCACTACGGTTTTGCGTTGTTTTTTTAATCGATAGAGATTATTTTTAAAGGAACTCATCTTGTTATTTCAATGTACGAGAACAACACTAGTTGATATAATATGTTTATGAGATAAATCATATTTAAGAAGAAAAAAAACAATCAATCGGAATAACAAAATAAAAGTTGTTGTGTTGCACTCGTCGTATTTATTCAACCCGGTAAACCTTGGTGGATAAAAGTACGACTAGTGTTGGAAAATTCTTTCTTTTGCTACTTTTTGCATAAACTACTATTTCAGCGCTGTTATTTTAGTTGATGATGAGCAGGTCATTTCCTCACCATAGAATGATAGGAAAATAAATATTTCAAAACGGAATTGCAAAAGGCTACTAAATGAACAGTTCATGTTTCAAAACATGAAAAAACTTGCACAAATTTTACTGAAACAGACATACCCACATTAAGACTTTGACTAATTTTCTCACTTTCGACCTGTTGTCTACTTTCGATTTTTGGTCTTTTTGACCTTTAAAAATCAGAATTGCGACAGAATCGTTCGCAATTCAGATTTAATAGATTTTTCTTAAACGGACTTTTTCTATTGAGCAGTTCCAGCTCAAATCAGGATTTTTTTCTGGTACATCTGGTACTCGCCCCTCTCCGATTTCAATGAAACTTTGTCGACATGTTATCCTAGGCTTATATGAACGATTTTTGTGTATATTGAACCAATTGTACTGGAAAATGACATTTGAGAAGGGTGTTATATTACTTACAGTAAGTAATATAAATATTTTTGTATTTTGTAATTTAAAAATTACTGTAAAATGTAGGATGGTAAAAAACAAAATACAAACATCATTTAGTAAAACTGTTTTTCAGCAAAGTGGTCTGAATGTCAAAATTTTCAAACCCCGATAGTGGGAATAAATTCTCCAGATAATTTTAAAAACAAAAGTCTCCATATTGACCATTGTCCTACGTCCAATCCTTGTGAAGATGTATTCCTTATGGGAGAACGGCCTTGGCCACAACAGCTTGGTGACACAAGAGTAGTCAGATGAAATTAACTGTTTTGCAGGTGTGAGTTGGTACCATTATTCTATCGAGTTTAGCATTGAGCTCTCTATAAATTTTGATGGAACTATTCTCTCGACCCTGTGTTTTAAGTGAAGGGATGTCGATTTTGCTGTTCTTTAAATATTTTGCAATTATGTTTTTTTTTTGCAATTTTCCCATATTTTTTATACTCAACTTGAAGAAGAGATCTCTTATAAATGTTCTCTTTAAACATTTCTATCATTTCTGCAATTTTTTTCTCTGTTAGGTTATTTTTTGCAATAAAGTTGTTTATGCTATTTTCCCTTCTTTTATTTATTCAAAACTAATCTTAAAGACTGGACAATTGTTAAAACAAAAATAATAATAAATGCTAAATAAATGGATTTTTTGAATGGAGGTAGGTGAAAAACAGAAAAAAGGCGATTGTCAAACATTTCAAGAAATGCAAAATTTGAATCTTTAAAGAGACTTTTCCTACTATAAGTTGAATTTTATATAAAAGAAGGGACAATTTCATAAACAAACTCAATTGTAAAATATTCAAAAAGTAATTTATTCAGAGATTTTACCTTCTAAAAGAGCAGTTCTCTAGGATTTCGGTCATTCGATTTTTTTTTGTATTTTTTAATCCGACTGAAACTTTTTTGGTGCCTTCGGTATGCCCAAAGAAGCCATTTTGCATCATTAGTTTGTCCATATAATTTTCCATACAAATTTGGCAGCTGTCCATACAAAAATTATGTATGAAAATTCAAAAAATCTGTATCTTTTGAAGGAATTTTTTGATCGATTTGGTGTCTTCAGCAAAGTTGTAGGTATGGATACGGACTACACTGGAAAAAAATAATACACGGTAAAAAAAATTTGGTGATTTTTTTATTTAACTTTTTGTCACTAAAACTTGATTTACAAAAAAACACTATTTTTATTTTTTTTTATTTTAGAGAACATAAAATTTCAAAAAAGTCACTTAAATATGGCTATAACTTGAAAACGGTGCACTTTATCAAAATTTCACTGAAGTACTTTTTGATTGCAAATTTGATTATACATCAAAAAATGAAGTTGAAAAATTTTTACGACCAAAATTTCGATTTTTTGAAAAAATCAGTATTGATTAAAAAATTCATAACTCGGTCAATGATTTTTTGCACAACCTGGAAATTTCTGAAAAGTTGGCATTTTATGTCCTCTAAAACATATCAAAAAATAAAAAAAAAATAAAAATAGTGTTTTTTTTGTAAATCAAGTTTTAGTGACAAAAAGTTAAATAAAAAAATCACCAATTTTTTTTCCAGTGTAGTCCGTATCCATACCTACAACTTTGCCGAAGACACCAAATCGATCAAAAAATTCCTTCAAAAGATACAGATTTTTGAATTTTCATCCATCATTTTTGTATGGACAGCTGCCAAATTTGTATGGAAAATTATATGGACAAACTAATGATGCAAAATGGCTTCTTTGGGCATACCGAAGGCACCAAAAAAGTTTCAGTCGGATTAAAAAATACAAAAATTAAAATTGAAGAAAAAAGACCGATTTCGTAGAGAATTGCTCAAAAGTAGAAATTAAAATTAAAGAAGGAAAAATTGCATAAAAAACACTAATTGCAAAATATTGAAAAAAAAAAAACATACTGCACATCTTTTGAGAAATTTTGCTTTTTTATAGTTTTTAAATAAAAGAAGAGAAAATTGCTTTTAAAAACTTAATTGGTCTCATGAGATATCCCCTGGCTCGATTCTTTAGACAATAATAAGTAACTGTGCCAGAAAGGAAAATGCATGAAACCATAAAAACGCTCCAAACAATATGTTAGTAAAAAAAAGAAAATAAAAAAAAATGGTGGTCTGGAGAGGTCAGGGAAAAGTCAGGGAATTTTATTTTGGGATTTGGATCGACACCATGAAATAAAAGAAGGAAAAAATTAATACAAAAAAATAGCAGCAAAGTATTTCAAAATGAGAACAATTTTAATATTATAAAGACTTTTTTTTTAAATAAAATTTTTAAATAAATTTATGAAAAATTGCATTTTAAAGCTTGTTTAAGAAATATTCAAAAAAGGGGAAAAATTACATCTATTGGGAGAAAATGACAAAGATACTTGATTTCTTGAACAAAATAATCATCTTTTAAAGTAAAATTATCTGTTTAGAAAATAGCAAAAAAAGCTATAAATTATTATTCTTTACTAAAAATAAATACTATTTTAACAAAACAAAAAAAAGCTAGCAATAATTATGTCAAATGCCATTATGCCAAACGTCCCTGATGTCTTGGACAAATAAATGGGAGTTTTGCATAGTAGGTCCACAATAGGGTCATCTACCCTATAAAGCATTTTGTGTTTCTTTTTGTCTCAAAATTTCAGACAAATCAGGATTCACACTTGAAATTTAGATTTGCAACTTACAAATTGTTTTTACTATTTTTTTTAAAATTTAATTTCTCTAAATCCCCCAGATCCTAACGAAGCGCAAACTCCGCCGCATCCCCAACGGCGAGCAGAACGTCCGGCGCGAAATCAAGCTGCTCCGGACGCTGCACCACCGGAACGTGATCGAACTGCTGGACGTGCTGTACAACGAGGAAAAGCAAAAGATGTACCTCATCATGGAGTACTGCGTCGGGGGGCTGCAGGAAATGCTCGACTCGGTTCCTCCGGAGCGAAAGCTGCCGATGCACCAGGCCCACGACTACTTTGTCCAGCTGCTGGACGGGCTGGAGTATTTGCACGGGCGGGGAATCATCCACAAGGACATCAAGCCGGGGAATTTGCTGCTGACGTTGGACCACACGTTGAAGATATCGGATTACGGAGTGGCGGAGGTAAGCTGTCAAACTTGTTGAGTTTAACTCGTGTAATGACATTTTTTTCTCATCTTGGTAGGCCCTGGATGAGTTTGCTCCGAGCGACGAATGCACGACGGGGCAGGGTTCGCCGGCGTTTCAACCGCCGGAGATTGCCAACGGGCACGACGTCTTCTCCGGATATAAGGTGGACATCTGGAGCACCGGGGTAACGCTGTAAGTTTTGTGTATGGCCGGCAGTGAAATTTTGGGAAACTATAATCCCCTCCAACCTTCCAGTTACAACATTACAACCGGTCTGTACCCGTACGAGGGTGACAACATCTACAAGCTGCTGGAGAACATTGGCAAGTGCAAGTGGGTCGCCCCGGACTGGCTGGAATCGCGCCTCGCGGACCTCCTGACCAACATCCTGCAGGAAGATCCGGCGCGACGGTTTACGCTGCAGCAAATTCGACAGCACGAGTAAGTTGAACGAAATTTCTCTAAAAACTTTTAACACAAATTCAACCTACTCTCGTAGATGGTTCCGTTGCGCGCCGGTGGCGACCTGTCCGCTGGTGCCGATTCCGCCGCTCAAGGGCGATGCGCTGCGACGTTCCACGGTGTTGCCGTACCTGGAGGCGCACCACTACGAGGCCGAACGGGACCTGGCGAACGTGTACTTTACCGAGCACGACATTAACGGTGAGTTGGGCGCGGGCCGGGAATGGTGCGAGTGTTGCCAGTATACTAATCGCTTTTGTGTGAGAAGCTTAAACATTTTAATTGAAAATGTTTGGTAGTTGCACCGTGCTACGATGTTTTGATGCTCCTGGATGGGACATCCCGGATTAGCTTACTTTTGCATTGCAGAAGATCAATTTCCTTTCTATGGATTCAAATTTCAACGTTGAGTAAAATTTTCTTAATTAGGGTAAATATACCCTTTCTAATCAAATAAAAAATATATAAATTGAAATTACAAGCCCAGGATTCAACATGTGGATGAAAAGAGTGTTTCAAAATGCATTTTACACGCGTCCAGTTGCTTTCCAATCATTAGTTTTCAAAATATTTATGTATTGACGGACATTTTTTTTTTCGCGAAAAAAAAACTTTTCGTTGGACTGTACAAAACATTTTTTTTGCTGCAATTCAGTCAAGTTTTACTGAATTTTCGTCTACTGAAATTTCAGTAAACGATTAAGTAATTTAGATTTTACTGAATTCTCAGTTATCTGATATTTTTCACCTTGGCAAAAAAATATAAAAAATGAAATAACAAGCCATAGTCTCAACATTTGAATACAAAAAGTGTTTTAAAATGCATTTTAGTTCATGAGTTTTCAAAAAAAGTAAGATTTGACGAAAACAAAAAAAAATAGCGAAAAAAAAACTTTTTGCGATACTGATTGCACTGAAATTTCCATTGAATTTTTTTTAGTTTTTTGAAAAAAAAAAGTTTTTCCGCCTGATTTTTCGGGCAAACTTTAAAGGGGGGGTGGGTGACAAAAACTTTAAAATAAAATTTGTAGCAGCCTTAAAGAATGGGATAAAACTAAAAAAAAAATATAAAAAATCAATAATAACAATAAATTTCAAATAAAAATAATCGAAAAATGTCCAAGAATTCTAAAGCTACAAAAGTTTAAAAAACCCGATTTAATCCCACCTGGGGTGAGAAAGAGCCTTTCTTACTAAAGAATATAACAATGGTAGAACTTCTTTCAATTAATAACATCGACTTTGTTTATTTATAACGTCAGCACAAAAGAAAGTCTTATGATGAAAGCAAAGTATTATGATGATATTATGAGTATTATGCTGCCGTTCTACGCATAATTGTCCCATGATCAAAAAAGTGCAACTGAGAAAAACGCGATTGAAATTTTTCGACCGATTTCTGTGTTTCTACGCATAATTGTCCCGTGGGTTCCTATTCGCCCTATGTGTCCCTAATCGCCCCAGTTAGCAGTTTATTACCCTTATTTGTGATCCTCTTGCTATACAACAGGTAAACAAAGCATAATGCTTAGTAAAACTAATGATTCCGTGTAAGAAAATACTTGGTGGGACAATTATGCGTAGAAGTTCAACGATGGGACAAACAGACTTGGTGTTGTTTTTGATGAGTTTCCGAACAAAGTACCAGATTTTATGTGTTTTTCTTAAAGTACACATTAGACTTAACCTGAAAATGGCATAAAGTCAAAATCGTCAAAAACTGACATGGGACAATTATGCGTAGAACGGCAGTATGAATGATATGATTTCCAAAAGAAATAAAAAACGCAATTTTCACCAAAAGAATATTTTTAATCGTACAATATGTTTGTACGTTTTTAATCAAACAAGCGTTTATGACAAACGCGATCATAGCAAGCTTCCCAACAACGCACACCGCGGTTTTGGTTTTCTAGTTTCGGTACGAGCCCTTTTGTGTGACTGTGTTGGTGTTTTGGTTCATCGTACCAGCGCACCAAGACAAGCAAAACCGAGTTACAAGTGAACCGCGTGTGCCGCACGGTGCAGGGAAGCTAGCCATTCAGCTTCTACGAAAGTGACAGAGTCAGAGATAGCTATTTTTAACACCTAAACTACCATGCAAGCGAAAAAAGGCGAAGTCCAACTTCAAACAGCTGTATCTCAGCTCCCTGTGGACGGATTTTCAAAATTCAAGAAGCAAAAGATGCGGACAGATCTCTAGATTATTTTGCTATTTGAAAAGTCAAAAACAGAGGCACTTACCCTAAGTTATTCCCAAAACCAACCAGGTAACTTTTTTTCAGCCCTCTATTTTCTAGTTGTTTTGCATGTTGGATCGAATGTTGAATGACAATCTGTTTAAAATTTTATCATAATGCAAGTTACAGTACAATTATAATATCCAATACCATATTGGACCGATCTGGCCACATTGGGACCGGTTCCAGGTTCTCCGGTGGAACCCGGAATATCCCAACTACGGAGTATTTTCAAGAAATTTATTGGAGTGGCAATATGGGTATCAAAATTTAGCATTTTCAAAATCAAGCTTATTGATGACGCTAAAAACCATTTTAGACATATCTGGCCATTTTGGGACCGGTTCCAGGTTCTCCGGTGGAACCCGGAATATCCTCAATTCCAGAGTATTTTCAAGAATTTTATTGGAGTGGCAATATGGGTATCAAAATTTAGCATTTTTAAAATCAAGCTCATTGATGACGCTGAAAACCATTTTGGACATACCTGGCCATTTTGGGACCGGTTTCAGGTTCTCCAGTGGAACCCGGAATATCCCCAATTCCAAAGTATTTTCAAGAATTTTATTGAAGTGTCAAAATGGGTATCAAAATATAGCATTTTGAAAATCAAGCTTATTGATAACGCTAAAAACCATTTTGAACATATCTGGCCCCGGTTCCAGATTCTCCAGTGGAATCCGGAATATCCCCAATTACAGAGCATTTTCAAGAATTTTATTGGAGTGGCGTGGATTGGAGTATGGTAACAATCTTTTGCATCTTTTGCTTCTTGAATTTTGAAAATCCGTCCACAGGGAGCTGAGATACAGCTGTTTGAAGTTGGACTTCGCCTTTTTTCGCTAGCTTGGTAGTTCGCGGGATAATATTGAGGATGGTAGTTTAAGTGTTAACAACCGCACCACTACACACTCAATCGCGAGAACCTTAGGAAGAAAGCCATTGGAGTCGCCAGCATTGAACACTTTGAAAACGATATAAACGATGAAAAGCTTAGAAAGCTCCTATTGGAATCCAATGAACCCTGTTAAATAAACTTACGAAATCACGAAAAAATGAAGTCTACATTTAGGCGATTTTAGGAGCGCACGGGAAACAAAATGATTGTAGCCGGATGAATGTCCTATGTCACAAAGGTTTTTGCATAAACATTGGACAGTTATGCAAAAACGGACAGGGCAAAACGAAAACCGAAAAGCTACGATATCTTACATGTTGTGGGAAACATCGGTAGACAAGTTACTACAAAATGAGTATAAGTCGAGCCACAAAATAGATGCGCCAGCATTCTCGCGCCAGTATTCGAAGCTCAACTTGACAACTTGTCGGCTTGGCGACGATGCGTCAAAAATCGATGCAGTGTGATTTTTTGACGATTTTTCCGATTAAAATTCATGCTGAATCGACATATTTACGAAGATGGAAATGACGTCCTGCCTTAAAGTAAAACCTATACCTTTCTTTTGTAAGAAAGGCAAAAAGTAAATCGTTCTAAAAATTGATCGGGATTTCCGATCGATGTCGAATTTGTTTTAGATGCTCACTCATGGTCTGTACTATGAATGTAGCAAGAAATTTCGAATAAAATCTGAAATGAAAAAAGTTGGCGAAGGTCACCAGGTGGGCTTTTACCTTTTTTTAGGGATTTTTTTTCTTATGGTAGGTCAATCTAACGGCTCTAACTCCAGAACCATATTATGAATCTGGATGAAAATTTGGGAGGTTGTAGGGCCCGAAAAATGCATTTTTTGAGATAAATAAAAGATATGAAAATGAAAAAAATTTACCATATTTTCATTTGAAAACTGTGTATTTTGTTGAAAAGTCTGGCCGCATCCGAAAACAGATGGATATTTCGAAATTTGCGCGGCAACTCGCCCAGGTTCAGCACACTAGCTTTCATCTGCATTTAGAAGAATCGAAATCGGATATGTGGGAGCTGAGAACGGCGCGACACAAAATTTTGCAAAATTTTACCACATACGAACATCACTCGACCTCCACGGAATTTATTTTCTCAAAATTCGAGGGTTAGAGATAGACGAGTTCTGTCAAGGTGAATCGATAGAGCGTCAAAAATCGATGCAGTGTGATTTTTTGATGATTTTTCCGATTAAAATTCATGCTAAATCGACATATTTACGAAGATGGAAATGACGTCCTGCCTTAAAGTAAAACCTATACCTTTCTTTAGTAAGAAAGGCAAAAATCAAAAAATCAAAATCATTCATTTAATTTCAAAATTCTAAATTTCTAAAATTTTAAAACAAAATTCAAAAATTATATTTGGGGTTTGGCGATTATCCACGCTCCATACAAAAAATAATAATTTGTATGGAAATTGTCCACGATAGCGGGGGGGGGGGAGTGTCCACGTGGTTTGTGGATGGTCCCATAATGGATTTTTTCAGTATTTGATCACCGCCATTTTGGATTTAAAAATTTCTAAATCACTTTAGCGTAGTTTAGGGGTTATACCTAAGATCGATAATCAAAAATAAGACAACGAAAAAATATATATTTTTCGTGATTCGATTATCCAAAGTGTCGATTATCTGAAGTGATTTTTTTTCGAGGCCTTCGGATAATCGCGTCTGGACTGTATTTTAAAATTTGAATTTCTGAATCTATTATATTTAATAATTTATTGTTTTTGCATTATTTTTTTTTGAAAAATTTCAACTGCAAAATTTCAACTCTGCAATCGAAACTTTGGATAATCGAATCACGAAAATATTTTTTTTCGGTGTCTAATTTTTGATTGTCGACCTTTAAACTACGCTCAAGTGAGAAATTTTAATCTTTAACAGACTATTCAAATTTGACTTAAAATGGAGTCGCAGAACTCGAATTGTTTGAATGATGTTTTAAACAAGAAAAAAATAAAGCGATTTTTTTTCGTGATTCGATTATCCGTAGTCCTATACAAACCTTCGAATAATCGAACTTCGGATAATCGAGTCTGGACTGTACTTCAAGCTAATGTTTTGGATTTTTAAATCTTATATTTTTATGTTTTTGAATTTTAGATTTTTTGGATTTTTAAGGCCACTTTTATTCTTTATTAAAACATTGGAGAAAAACTATTCGGCTCTGCTTAAATATTTTTGAAAAATGTTTTTAGTTGATTGCAAATCAATTTTCATTGAAAATTTAAAAAATCTTTAACCGCTTGGAATGAAAATAAAACAGATTTTGCCTACAAATTGCTACAGCCTTTTTATATGAGCAGTTTGAATGATAATTTTGATATGTTTCTAGGCCAGATATTATGAAAAATGCTCTCGGTACCACTCTATGTACATTGTTAGAGAAGTTTTTGAATAGAAACATCTTTAAGTTTTTTTTTTTGACAATTTGATAATCTGGCAACACTGCCCTGTGATATCGTGATATAAATTAAATTTTATGTCAATTTTCAATTACTTGCGGATTTTTTTCCCCACATTCCATCTCAAATGTGCACGAAAAAATGCAAATTCAAAAATTACCTTCTCCAATCCTGCTCAAATTTGGCAGGGCTGTCGATTATCAAAACATGCAAGAATCCCGAATTTCATCCAAATCGGACTACCCCCTCCATTTTCAATTACTGTTCCGCTTCAGATGGTTTTTATTTGATTTTATCTAGTTAGGGGAACTATGCCCTTTCTCAGCCTATTTCTATTATCGGCCTATCAGCACTTTGATCATGAATTACAGCTTTCATAAAGTGTTTTTGACTGTTCCAAAGTAATAAATAGCTCAAATAAAAGTGAGCAAGCAACTCTCCATTGTTGATACATCTGAAAAATTTGATTTGTTGATTAAATAGCGGAAAACGGCAAAAGTGATGAGAATTGGTCGAACGTCTTAGGGTGATTTAAATGGGTATATTTCCCCTACTTCTAAAGTTCTTCGGTATTTATTGAGCAATTTATAAAACTTTAGAAGCACGACGAAAGCAACTTTGTATGCCTACGTTTGCAAAGTATTTATACCTTTCCGATGAGTTGTAAATGTTGATGTGCTGGCAACCCTGTAATGCCAGTTTCTGCAAATTCTCAATTTAAATAAATTTATATTATGTACATACCATAATGTGTTAGGGAAAAACCCCAACCCATCCTTCTACTTACCGCTGATCGCAGCCCACCTTAACCAACTCACAGAACACGTTCAGGTCACGATTAACACCCCAGGTGCCACCTCCGCCACCGCCGATTCTCCCTTTCCGATTCTTTGCTTACAGAGGAGCTAGCCCGCCAGCAGCAGCAGCAGCAAAGTGCCTCCTTGGACCCCGCAGCCGCCACCCAGCAGCAGTACATGTCCCGGCTCGATTCGTTCGTCATGGACGAGTACAACCACTATCACACCATTCATCACAACAACAGCAGCAGCGCCGCCGGAAGCGGTAGCAGCACCAAAAAGAAACACCAAAAGTATCAAGCGGCGGCCGGAGGTTATTCCGGGGAGGGTTCCGGCGATGCCGAGAGTGGGTCATCGAGTCAGCACCGGAAGTTGCGGAGTTTTTCCCTGTCACCGAAAGCCGGCTCGAGGCATTCCACGGCGGAACCGGGCGGAAGTAGTTCGAAGCGGAGCGGTTCCCGGAAGCCGGTGTCGTGTATTTCGTGGAAAAAGTGGTCCCACTGCCGGCAGTCGTGAAACAGTGATGACGAGGACGAGGAGGACGATTAGAGAGAGAGAGATGCCATTCGTGTTGTACTAAATTACTAAAGGCGCGCCGCTAAAGAGGAGAAGAGAACAATAGAAGCAGTGCTCTTTTCGCCGTTGTACTACTTTTTTGTTTTTTAGTGATGAAAATAATATATGTATATTTTAAACATAAGCTTGTTTTCTAAGTTTAGTTGTAGTATTTTTAAAATGAGCAAATAAAAACAAGCGCGGGAGTGAATATAAATTGAGAGCCACCACCACTATTAGTACTAAAGAAGGAAAAGAAAAAAAACACTAGCAAATAGCTACTTGATATAAGTTGAGAGAGTATAAAATGAAAAAAAAAAAACTATTATGAATCAGTCTTACTTTATCTATTTAACAAAAAGCAACAACATAAAATAAATAAAACAGAGAATATGCCTTGTTGTAGGGTTAGTTAGCTGGTCCGTAAACAAACCACTTCCCACCCAGAAAATATGGTTTGTTGACTAAATAGAGTACCAATAACAAAAACAACAGAAGAAGAAAAACAAAAACAAAGCTTTACACATTTGCCACATCATTTCACCTCAATTGGATTTTGCGTTTTTGTCTCAATTACGCGTGAATCTAAGCAGAAAAGAGCAAAAAAATGTACATAGTTAGAAGCAAGTAAGGAAGTATTACTTCATCCCACTCAACCCAATCGGAATTCTGAAACGGAATTCAATTCGAATCGTTTACGTATTCCGTTTCAAACGCAACAACCGGTACGTACACGGAATCGGTTGTTGCGTTTGAAACGGAATACGTAAACGATTCGAATTGAATTCCGTTTCAGAATTCCGATTGCGTTGACTGGGATTCGATGAAAAACAATACAACACACACAACATTAAAGTGAAACAACAGCACTTGAGTAAGATCATTGTCCCGAAAATGTCCCTTTTTGGTTACACACCCGAACAAAACGTCGCTGACATTCAGTGATGACCGAACGCTACTGGCATTCGTTGCCGGCTATTCTGTCAACCCATCAAGGCTTGGAAACAATCGACATTTTTGTGACAGTTGACTGGTCTTTTGTTTTCGCTACAGCTTTGATACTCTGCGCTCGTTCACAAAGTCATTTGACTCTCACCACTTTTTTCATTCGCGCAAAGCTCGTTCGTTTGAATTGTACCGAAATTCCGATCACTTGGCCCATAACTGCATTCAAATGATTGCTGTCACCACACTTACCCGCACAAGAAAGAAACACACAAAGAAAAATTACTCTAAATTTAAAAAGATCGTTCGTTGGATTAAAAGTTCGCGTTGGTGAATATTCGTAGAAAGTTCAAACTTTTCAATTTTAAAGTCGGAAAGTTTTTGATACTACCATGCATTTATGGAACAAAATCGTTGTATTGGTAAAAGTATTTTACTTTTAATTGGAAAAGAAACCTTTTATGGCAAGAATACACAACATTTAGCACTACAGGGATAATTTCAGAAAAATGTGCTTGGTTTTTTACATTTATTTAAAAAAAAATAAAAAAAATAAAAAAAATAAATAAAAGCACTCGACCTCGTCCCGCTCCTGCACCACCCTCCTTGAAGGCGTTCCGCTGCTGCTGTTTGGCTCACGAAGGTTTCCGCGTCCGAGTCCTGGCTGCTGCCGCGGTCGGCTTTGCTTTGCGTCCTAATAGACTCACCAGCACCACCGGACCCACCAAAGTGTTTGTTTACATTTGCGACTTAGGCGTACACGATTACACGAGAACGTCAAAATGAAAGAAATTTTACAGTCGAATTAAAAGTAAAAACTTTTAAATCAGTGAGCAATGAGATTTTCAAAAACTGTAGCAGTAAAAGTTTTCATTTTCAAAACAAGAAAAAAACTTTTAATGTAGCAAATTTTAACAACTTTTTAATTCAAAAGTAAGTTACTTTTGTCATTACCGTAATATTTTTTTGTGTGTAAGAGATAGAAAAAAAGAAAAGGAGCAAATGTCGTCGTGCCACTCTGCTGTTTGAGTGTTGAGCTCGGCATTCTTTTGTGTCAACTTGGTGTGTGTCAACGTGACGATCATGACCGGCGCTGTCAGTGAACATTGAACGATTGAGTCGACGATGACTTGTTTTGATTTTGTTGTAAAAAAATTAAATTGACAAGACAAAATTTTACGAAGGATCAACCGTGTCCCCCTTGGACCGAGCTGTCAAGTTATTATTTTTTTTTCAAAAAAAGCAAAAAAGGGGGTGCGCATGGTTGCTTATACACTCAACCCCCGGTGGTTGGTCACTTTTTCGTTTGACACTTTATTAGTTTGTACCCCGTTGGTTGGTCAAAGTCAAACTAAAAAGTGACAAACGTTTGGTAGTGTGTGTGAACTCCGAGTAAAAGGGTGTCAAACTAAAAAGTGACCCCGTTCGTTTGACAACAGTTGGTGTCAAACCATCGGGGTTTGAGTGTACTCCATTCGCACGGGCTACTTATAGCCGGTTTTTAAATGTAAACAAGGTGTTAACTCATACAACTTTGAAAGATAAGGTTATAAAAATGGTTATAACCGGCTATAACTCACCCGTGCGAATGGGATATTAAGATAATTCCATAGCATTCATATCCGAAACTTAGAAACCCACCCCCCCCCCACCCCCTCCCCCGCAACTGCGTTACGTAATAAAAGAACGTTTCATTTCAATTTTATTTATTGGCAGGAAATTCACTAAAATTCAATGCTGTAGATTGGAGCGTGCTCAGGGAACCCAAATCTATCATACCTTGATGAAACTGAAGCTCGTGGACAATTTCCATACAAAACAAATCTTTTTTGTTTGAAGCGTGCACAATAGCTGAACCATATCTCGGGTGAGTAAGAGCCACCGTGACCTCTGACACTAGTTCTAGATTAAATTTTCAAAACAATCTATCCCTCATGAGTTTCCTATGTAGATAGGACCTTTTGAAAATTTAATCTAGAGTTTTCGTTTTTCTCCAAAATGAAACAAAATTTCATTTATCTTTAGTTTGGAACACTTGAAGGACGTGTAGATGAACAATTTCAAGCATTTTTGATTTTGGTTTTTCGTAAGTAGGTCGAATACCGATGCAAAAAGGACTTTGTTTACCAATGGCTCTTACGGCTTTTTGAAAACTAATCCGAGCGAGGGGCAGGACACAGTTAATCAATTATTTTTACACTAATCAATTAGCGCTGATTTTCGTCAACTAGTTAATTGATTAGCGCTGATTTGACATTCCATTCCCATCGCATATTAAGTTAGCTTGTCTTTGAGAAAAGTCATTTTGACAGCTTGAAAATGATCTGAACCGCAGGAAAACACTAGAATAACAAAGTAATCTCTTGTGCGGTTTTATCCGGTGCAGGCAGGTTCCGTGCACAACCGGAGCATGGATTTCGGCATGGCCTCAACCAGCAGCAAACCACAGACAAACAGACGTGACTCTCCATACAAATTATTTTTGAAATCCATCGTCCTTCATCAAACCACCAAATCACGGCGACGCCAGCGCTGCCTGGTGAGCTTATGCCGAAGCGCAGCCCAAACACACCAATACAAACCCATTACTGTCATGTGTCATGTCAGTGTATGCGGGAGACAATCAAGCCTTAACGATTGTAAACATCAACAGCTGTTTCGAAATAATTTTGTTGTTGCTGATCATCAGTAACAAAATCAAAATAAATAAATCAAGACCGACGGCCGAAAATGACGGTGGTTCTGTTCCACGGTCGGTTCCGTTCCAATGGCAGAACCTCATGAGGCAAATCATGCGGCAGCACCTGCAGCGATGCAAGACAACACAATGACAGAGACCACACCACTAGTCCTCCCCGTTGCTTGCATGTTCGGTATTAGATTCCTCCTCCACCGAAAACATGAACCATTACACCTGACACCATCATCAACAAGATAACCCGGTCACGAAAACACCAGTAGTGGCCGCCGGAATAGGAAAATCCAATTCAAAACTGACGGAATTGATCCCCACGATGGGCGTTTGGAAACATCTGCGGGTAACGTGTCCACGGCGCAATTAAGTTGCCACAAAAAAAAACACGCATCACACACACTGAGAAAAGACGGGCGAGCTGTCACGACAGCAGCGCCATCAGCGCCGGGTGAGTGGATGCCGAAACAAAATTGAATTTGAATGAACCGTTTTTTGAGGACGATGGTTCGGCACTCAAGTGTCCCGTCTGTTTGTCTGTGAGCAAACTCTCGTTTAAGGCCTGCTAAATCCGACCAATTTGGTGCTGCACAAGGAGGCGAATTGAAAATTTTGGCCAAATGAGAGCAGGAGGAGCGCGGAAAGATGCAGCAGGCCTGCCAGTTGCGGAAGCTAGACGATGGGATCGATAAGCAGAGCACGGCCATGATGTCGTAAGGACCAAAACAGCAGATCTAGGACGCCGCTAGAAAGGAATCGGAACGATGGATAACCCAAAAAAAAAAGAAGATCCGGCACGGCACGGTCCAATGCTTTCGAAAGAGAAACAGATCAAGTGTGCAACAGCTACTACCGCGGCCAAACTCCCGCCTGTCTCTCTTCCGTAAGCGGGGCCCAGTCCAAGAAAGGCCTAATTGACGGGGCTATGAGGACTCCGGCTCCAAAATGGACGCCTTTTTCGACGTCGGGAGACCGACATGATTGGCATTCGCCAAGCCACCGATGTCGGTTTGTCTTCCGCGTCTAATCATCCCCAACGGCTAGTTTCAAACCCTACTGCTGCGATCTCGGCAGCGGTTCTGTTCCGGTGGCAACCGACATTTGCCCTCGCCCGTTGATCTAAAGGCCGGCGGATGTACCGCAGCGATGTGCTGATGTGGTGGAGGCGACATCGTCTGCGATGCCCGTCGTAGAAGTGAACGTGAGATCACATGACAGTGGCATGACCGCGGGCTCCACGTCCGATTGATGCTTTTTGCAGGAGAACATATTTCTGTTTTTTTTTTATTTTTCAAATTTTGAGTTATTTAGTGTAACATTAAACAATTTTCCAACAAATGTCCACCCCTTAGTTGGGCTTTTGCTTCAGCAGCGTTTCATAAAGCTCGTCGGCCTCCTCGCCGGTCTTGACCCACAGCAGCACCGACGTCGGCGGTGGCTTCGTCTCCGGCGTCGGAACGCACACCAACATGACGTTGTTCTTGCCCATCCCCTGCACCGGCATCGTCTCGTTCAAAATGATGTTAACAAAATCTGGTCGATGCCGGTGTCGGCCCGCACCAGGGCCTGCACCTTCCCGTCCATCTTTTTGATGTGCAGCGTTCCGATGTAGTTGCCGTTGGCTGTGCGTTCCGATGTAGTTGAGTAGTTGCCGTTGGCTGTGACGAACAGCTACTGCACGGCTTGGAGAAGATGCTGTCCTTTTCCTTGACCGGCGTGAACTCCACCTTGAACGGTTCGTCCTCGTCGTCATCGGTGGTAGCCTTTTCGTCCGGCTACTGTCCTCGGTGGGTTTGACCACGTTGGGGAATCTGAAGCCCGTTCCGGTCGTGGAACTTTTCGAGCCAAACCCGAAGCTGAATGGTTTGTCTGCCGGTGGAGTCGGTGCCGCGGCCGTGTTTGTCGTCGTCGCTAGCGCGACGCTAGTGGCCGGCTTTACGGCCGTTGACTCCTTTGTGTCCACCTTGCTGATCTTGAAGATCGGCGTCAGCTTGCACACCGAATTCTCCTTGACCCTCTCCGAAATTCAAGCGGCCACGACCAAGTTAAGCGCCTTCACGTTGGCCGCATACTTCTCATCCCCGGTGTGCTTGCCGGCGGAACCTGCTGTGTCCTCCTTCGGCGGGTTTCCAACCTGGGAAAAGACCTGCTTGCTCGGGTCGGTCGTGGAAAAGATGCTGGCTCCCCGCGCGGACGTCGTGGCTGCCGTCCCATTCGTAGGTTTCACGATTCCAATGAGAAGCGAAAATGGACTGGTTCCTCCTTCAGCACGTTTCAACGCCGGTGTCTACGTCACCCCGGTGAATCCCTTGAACGCACCTTAACTCCGACGACGATACACCGCTGCCCGCAGAATCTACCGGAATGACGCGTTTTTTTCGTCTCTGGACATCTGGACAAATCAGCCCACCTCCTTCTCATCGTTCCAGTTGCCGTGGTTCAGGTCGGACTGTGCACCCCGTTTGGCCATCTTGCCTAGAGAGTTTTGCTTCGATATTTGAGTCAGCCGGAAGAAGACCACACGGAGACTTCGTTCCGAAACCAGGTTGGTCACTTCAATTTCCAAACGTTTTCTTTACGTTTGTTTTGTTTTGATGTTTTGACGTGTATCCGTCAGCCCAAGATAACATTTGAAGGGTAGGAATACGCTAATTGATTAGCGATAATTCTAATCAACTAGTTGTAAATTCTAATTGACTAAACGATTATTATCAATTAATTAGGGCATGTGTCTCACCCCTCGAATCCGAGATATAGACTAATTAAAGACTAAACACTCCGAACAAAATTTTCCAAAAAGTATGACACATAAGCTGTGAACCGCGGGTACTACGTTGAACCGCATCGGCTCGCCCCTTGTATGACAGGTCAACCTGGCAGCGATGGCTTTTTCGATTCCGTTTTGTGCTGATTTACGCGCGCATCTTGTTTGTTTTTGTTTTGTTTGGCAATCAAGGCAGCAAATAAATATTAGGTTTTACACCGTGACGTCATTTGACAGCTCGTGTGCACTGGTTACATGATCTTCGTCGATTGTCGATTAATTTCCCCGAACAAAATCGACGACCGCATCGAACTGTGCCGAGTCCATGTAAACAGTGAACTCGAGTCGGCGTAAAACCTAATGTTCAACCTCGTGTTCAACAGATCGCCCACGACCTCACCGCCAGATGATAGGAATCATCTCAAATCCGGTCAACTCGGTGGTCCCGATTGCCTGCGACACTCTACCCAAGGCCGGAGTTTTGGACACTAGGCGCGTGTTTGGCAGTTCCACGCTGGAAATTATCCGTGCCAATACGTTCATCGGTGAGGGTGTCGACATCGACGGGTCAACATTCCGGTCAACGGAGGTCACTCCGGCCATTATCCCAGAGATTCTCAAGAACAAGATTGCCGCCCTGACGGAACGCATTCAAGAGGTCCTCAAAGCCAAGGCCCGTGCCGGAGCCTGTTTTGCCTTCGCCCTGGCCCATAGCCACTTACTTCTCATAGTCTCGAGAAGAGCCTTGGTCTGTCCAAGGTGAACGACTACGAACAGAAGCTGCTGAAGAAGGCCATTCCGAAGCTGATGAAAAACATACAGAAGGGCGAGGAGTTTGTCATGAACAAAAAAAAAAAAATCTAGATTGAGTTGAAAATGTTTGAAACCTTGCAGCAATTTCTAGAGTTTTGTGTCAATCGTGCTAGGCCTAGATTTTTTCATCACACTACTTTGCAGAACTGAGAACTGTCAACTTTGCGCACTTTGCACCGCGCTAGAGTGCTTCGGGATAATTTTCATCACAGTTGGCAAACCGAATTTTCATCACACCATCAAAACGAAACAACTGCAATATATCGACTTCTGACCACAATTTAGTCATCAAGCTGTGGTGGCCGAGGCAGTTAAGTCATTGAGATAGTCAGTTTAAGGTTCTTGAATCGATTCTTCTAGTTGACACTTTTGGATTTTTTGACGGGTTATTTTTTTTTTTTTTTCTAATGAGCTCGAGGGCATAATTCTATCGACCATCTCGAGCTGTGTTCAATACTTCAATACTCCATTATTCTTACGACCCGAGGCCATAAATTGACTGTAAATTCAACATAGTTTTTGCTAAAGCGATACATTGTAGCCGAAAGAGGCCTTTTTAATTTTTCAGTAAAAAGCAATATTAAACTTTTTTTTTCGAAAAACTTTATTAGAAAAGGTTACATTCCCTAAATGACATTGGTTGATCGGACAAACTCCAGGGTAGCGAATGATAACAAATCGCCCTCTCCAAAGATGAAACTTCGAGCATCCGTCCATCTCGGATTGATCTGCCTGGGTAACGTGAATGTCGGCCAGTTGCTTCCCACCGCCGCCGTCTGCCACATCCCCATATGAGGACCGTACACGGAGAAAAAAGAGTTCCCAAAATCATGAACAAGCGTTCATGAAAATGGGAACCACGAACAAAGTGTTCAAATGCCATGGTACGTTTTTCAAAATCCATAAAGGGACATAAAGGGACCCCTCTTAGCAGCGCCGGATTGGCCGGATGTTGTACCGCTCCAACAAGTAGTGAAGACGCCTGTCCACAACGTAACCAGCAACCATCGCTGGTTGTCCACCATCCGTCCAGCAAAAAAAAAAAAAAAGATAAACCGTAGGCCAAGATGGCGGCGCAACACCGCTACATCTTCGCTTGTTCCTTTAATCACTTAGTCGGTCCGAAAAACTTTCTCTGGGCTGGACGAGCCATTTGTTTCTGAACTTCCAAAAATAAATAAATAAACAGCCTGCCATAGCAACGGATATCTTCGTCATCACTGTGAAGAAAAATCACTGTGATGAAAAAATACTGTGATGAAAATAATTGCGCAAGACTCTAGTAAAGTGCAAAACGCGCAATATTGAAAATAAATATTCAAGTGCATGATAAAAAGTATCCGCGACGAGATCCGCGATAATATTGCTGGGGTTCGGAATGCCAAGTTGGTAAAGATCTTGATGCAGTACGTCGAGACCCAGATGGCGTCTGTAAGGACTTTCAGGATGACGATTTCGGGTTGGGGGTCGGTTTTCCCCGGCGATATCAAACGTCTTGACTTTAGATACGCCGAATTTGCTTAGCAAACCTGACGGTGTTCACATGGTCGTTTTCGGAGAGGGTGATGATTAACAGCCCGAAATGATCTCGATCGGAACCAAGATCGGAACCTGCTTCTTGCTCTCGATTGTGAGACCCTTGTTGCCGTTCGAATCTCGGAGTGGCCTTTAAGCGTAGGCGCTTCCACCGTTCAGCAGACACGCGGAATGTGAATCGCTAGAAATTCGACCGCCCTCGGGATCTCGCTTGGGATCCCCTCCGGACGATGGTTCATTTTAGCAATCACCGTCCTCATCCGGAACTGCAAAGCAAAACAATCCACTTTAACGACCCCCGGGTCTTTTGTGGTCTCTGTTGCAAGTTTCTGCTCATTTCTAGGCGTCCAAAGGTTATGCGTGGTGAGTCACTCAAAACCTGTTTTACGCAAAGGGACCGACGTTTTACTTCCCCATCCGATAGAAGGCCAGGAGGATAAAGCGGGAATCGAACCCGCGCCCCATAGCAACTTAGGGATCGGCATCCGAAGCCGCTAACCACCGCGCCACGAGGCCCGGAACTGGTTCTGTTTAAATCAAAAAACAAAAACATTCCGCGAAATGTCATGTAAAAGTCAGAGCTACCATTTCGATCTGTCATTTTTTGACAGTGAACCAGGCCCGTGATACTGACGTAGCTTGCTGAAGCCGCCACCAAATGTTTGGTGGCGCTGTTTCGGGAATAACATTTCAGAGGGTCACAAACCAAAAAATAATAAGTCTTATTTATTTTTTTGGAAAATAATCCTGTAGCTGCTCATATTGATTCTTTTCATTAAAATAAACCATAAATGCCGCCAACAACAATATATGTTTAGCATCAGGTCTCAGGCAAAGCTTCCCAGCAGGTGTCTTTTTCAAATCCTCTGAAATGTCTTCCGCAAATTCTTATTTGGCCAATGAACTTACAGATCATCATAATGTTAATTTAAATCTACAATTTGAGGCGGTTGAGCTCAACCATGTTGTTGGGAAACCTTAAGAGCGAGTCCACGAACAGGGCATAGCCCATTGTTAGGGACTTTGTGGGGCTTTACAAAAAAGCATGTTTTTGAGTCAAACAAACCAACTTCTATGGTACCCCGTGGTTTGAATGTGTTGGTAAATTTTCGACAAGAAATCCAGAACAGCTGTTTTTAGACATAAAAGTTCAAATTTAGAAACTAATTTTGTTGTTCTGTGTCTATTCCTACTGAAACAAATTAAAAAATATTCAAATATTGTGCAAAAACATTGCTAAAATCACTTCTCAATTCGACCCAAGTGTCTCGATTTGCCCCGGATAATGGTACATAGTTAATTTAATTTTAAACAAAAATAAAGAAAAAAAATATTTTCGTCCTTTCGATTTTGCGCCCTTTCCGTCATGTTACTCCCCATAATTTTGACACTAGACACCAAAACTTTGGTACTTTTTAGGCTTCAGTGACATTGTATGCAGATGACAGCCGAAGCATCCCCGTGCAGTGAACCGGCCGTGCCGAGGGGTCATAAAAAGGTTGAGTCATGGTTCAAAGCCCACTGTGTAGTCTTTGATTAGTCTATGGCCGCACTTTGCGCCGTAGCCAGACTGACGCTCTCTAGAATCGCAGAATGTTAAATTGGGTACTAAAGCCCTTTGTCAATTTTTATGCACAACGGTAAAAAACACGATTAAAAACCATTTCTGATAACTTTTTTTTCATTTTAATGCAAAAAAAATATTGACAAGACAACATTTTTTCGATGGATCAACTCGTGCTTACCATTTCATTAGTTATTTCATATGCAAACTGTCATTTGAGAGAAAGGGATACACTATTGTTTACAAAAGTTTTGTGCCCTAATGAAATGTTAGGCTCCAACTATGGTCCCCTTGGAACGAGCTGTCAAGTAGGACCTTTTCTGTCAAGAAGGACCGCGAGGTTAATTTTTCAAAATTGATTTAACAACCCATTTTAAACTCTTTATGGTCGTACAAAGGGTCATTTTAATCAGAAAAATAAGCTTTATCACTGTGAACAATAATATCAGCAATCTAAGCTTCATTTTAAGACCCAATTATCTTGCCAAGGAATCATCCCTAAACCACGTGGACATTTTTTTAAAATCCCCCTCCTCCCTCGTGGACGATTTCCATACAAAACAAATCATTTTTGTATGGAGCGTAGACAATCGCTGAACCCCCCCCCCCCCAAAGTTGTCCACGTGGTTTATGGATGGTCCCTAAGCATTATACCAAAAACCAGCATGGAATCCCGAGCATGCCATGACACTTTGAAAAGTTAATTTCTTGACTTTTTTTTGATAAGGTCCTATAAACAAATGTAAACATTGAGTGTATCCCTTTCACACCTTATGTCAAAGTCCATCGGAGTAAGCGGGATACACTCAATGTTTACTTTTGTTTATAGGACCTTATCAAAAAAAAGTCAAGATTTCATGTTGCACGCACACACTCTCACTTTTAATTTCTCGATAGTTTTACATTGCTCGTGTTGCTCCAGACTGTTGCCCCTGTTTATTTTGTGACTTCGACGTAAGACAGGGATCGCAGCAACCGGTGGTCGATACTTGACTGACATCTGGATCAACTTGATGATTGTTATCGCAAGAGTTTGCGTAAGTTTGATTGTAGATGTGGCTTTAGTAGGACCGCAACAATGGAGTACCCGACGCGATTGGTAGTGAGCAATGTATTTCTTATGGAGCGAACTGTCAAACTACCACTCGAATCGGGTATTCCATTTGAAAGGATCCATCGTAAAATGTTGTCTTTTGTTGTCTCCTAGTCATTGAACATATACGAAACAAAGAAAGAACACGAGAAACATGATAACGCAAAACTGCCGTTTTACGGCGATATGATGTATACGCCATTTTGGACATTTTCAATTTTATTGTACAGTCTGATAAATAATCTTAAAAGCCACCTCCTGACGAAAGAATTTTTCAAAAAACTGCTCTGAGGCCCATTTTATTAAGCAAACAAACAATGATGTATACGCCAATTTTACTCATCATGATGTATGTAAAACGAAACTATTGGCACTACGCCCCCCGGGGCATGGCCTTCCTCTAACGTGGGATTTCTGCTCCAGCGCCTCTGACGAGACAGGAGAAACCGGGACCGACGTTTTACTTCACCATCCGATAGAAGCTCAGTGGATAAGGCGGGAATCGAACCCGCGTCTCATAGCATCATCGGGATCGGCAGCCGAAGCCGCTACCCCTGCGCCACGAGACCGCACGATGATCCATGATGTATGTATACATTGAGAATTGATAGAAGTCAAATTCAATACTGTTTGAATGTTGATTTGAGGTTTTGGGACCAAATCAAGACTGGGCAATATTTTATTACATTATTTCGATTTAATTCTTAAGGGGACGTCCATTAGGCGTCATCCATAAAGTACGTCACGTTCTGAGGGAAGAGGGGGGTTTTGAGCAAGCGTGACATTGCGTGTTAAAAGCATAGGGAAATCGTGACAAAGGGGGGTGGAGTAAATTTTGGCTGATTTTAATGTGACGTACTTAATGGATGACACCTTATTCACATCCACGTAGACACTTTTTTGAAAATTCCAGACCCACCCACCTCCCTTGCGGACAATTGTTCATGCAAAAAATGTGTTTATGGAGCGTAGACAATCGCTAAGGAAGCGTTATTTTATTACGTAACGCAAAAAAATGATTTTAGACCCCCCCTCGTAACAAAATTTCCATGCAAATTTTAAAAAAAATGTATGGAGCGTAACACGGCCTCCGACCCCCCCCCCTCCCCACCAACTGCGTTACGTAATAAAAGAACGCTCCCTAATACCCTCCCCCCCTTAAAGTATCCACGTGGACAATGCATTGAGGGATTCGCTCAGCGGTCAAAATAGCTTGCACAAAAAATATAGCCTTTTTTTCGTTGATCGAACAATGTATACATACATCATTGGGAAGGAACAGTAGTGATTTTTTATTGCCATTTTCTCGGCCAAATGATGTTTGTGGTTTAAAATCGTAGAGAATAGGAAAAAACAAGAAATTTTGTAGGGGCCACATTTTTACTGTTCTTTTTAACAGTTTCTACAGAGCAGACCTTAAATTAGTCATTTTAAATTGAAAAAATGAACAAAAACAGAAAATCGTATCTACAGCAAAATCACCTCAATGGCGTATACATCATATCGCCGTAAAACGGCAGAATAGTATCCAAACTTTTAACGATGCCATAAATTGCATACACAGAAAATATATGTTTTTCCCTGTACACCATCAGTCTTCCTTGCTTTATAAATAAAAAAAAAGAAACAAGCTAAATACACCAAGCATAATGCAGCAACATTAAAACCGAAAAAAACTAAATAAAAAACAAAAGTTAAACTAGATAAGATGAATCAAAGTATATTAGGATGATGAAAAAAGAAAAAGTAAAATCTTTATAAGTATTCTTTATAAACATTTGTCAATGAAGATGAAATGCGCATAAAAAATGAATTGACAAAGCTAAAATATATAATGTCACAGTTGATGCAAGTGTGATTTATCCCTTAATCCGAAAAAGAAATCAGGACATTTCGGCATTTATATTAAAAAAACCCATTTCCTAGGAAAATCTTACGGTGCTTCTTAATTTGATTTTTTTGTTTCTTACAAAAAGTAGATTCTCGAGAAAACGAAAATAAAAGAAAGAGAAAACAATCAATAGTCCTATCTACAATTCTACAATCTTACACGTGTATAGAGAAAATGATAAACTTTTTAAACTCCGCTCCTACTACTGCTAATCCAACGTCACGACCGGTCCCAATATGACCGGTGGCCCTGGATTTCCCATCAAGTGTCCGTTTCCGTTCGCACCAACCATCCCCGGTCCCATCTGGCCATGATGTTGCTGCTGTGGCAGGTGCTGATGTGGATGCGGATGATGATGTTGCATGACCATCATGTTCCCGTTCCCGTTGGCCGCCGCCACCATCGGCTGAGGTTGACCACTTCCGCCCAACCCATTCACCATCACAATCTGCTGCTGCGGCGGCTGCTGCTGGTGGTGGTGCATCACCGTCGGATTGCGCAACTCCGGTCCGACAAACATCTGCTGGTAAAGGGTTCCCATCTTGGGCAGGCGCTTTTGCATCGTGTTCCGCAGTGGGTTCGTGTACTGGGGCGGGGGACGGGAACTGGCGGGGTCGCGCCAGTGGAAGCCGGTCGGATCGCACACGAAGAGGACGGGCGAGGGCACGTGGTCCTTCATGTAGTTCCAGACGCACTCCTTGAGCACGTAGACGATCTGCGGGAGGGAGGGAGGGAAAGAAGGTGTTGTTAAGGCTAGTATGCAGATGTCCGTATTCACATGAGTTTCTGGTGAACAATTTCCACATTTCACTTTTTCAAACAAATACAGTAGGTACTTGTTCGGTAACTGGGTTGAACGAAAAATTACAAGGGGACCACCGATGCATAATATTTTGCTGATGAAACTGAACTTGGGAGTTTAGGTGTTAATTGAGTCTTTAATTAAATAAAAGTTTGAAAAAAGTTTTGTTATTTATTGAACATGATTTATGCATCCATTAACCCCTCAGTCATTTCGGTTTGTTTTGGTTTTATGACGTTTGTCTGCTTTTTAACTGGACTACGGCCCAGTTATCGAGCGCCCAGTTACCGAACAACTACTTTCGTACTTAAAACCCCCAAAGCCAGTTTTGAAAAATCAGGTTCGCTATTTTTCTTATCAAAAAGTCTAATTTTAACAGCTTGTTCGTAAATCGTAAAATGTCAGATAAACCAAAATTTACATGACGCTTCATGGTTCATAGAAGTCTCAAAAATTCCGTAGATTTTATTGTTTTTTGAAACATTTAAATTTAAAATTTATTGTTCATTGTTGGTCTGAGTTATCGGACTTATAGTTTACAAGTGGCCTTTAAGTTTAAAACGAATTTTGAAACTTGATTTGCAAAAATACACTATTTTTAATTTTTTTCATTTTCTGATATGTTTTAGGGGACATCAAAAGCCAACTTTTCAGAAATTTATAGAATGGGCAAAAAATCTTTGACCGAGTTATGAATTTTTCAATCAATACTGATTTTTTCAAAAAAATTTAAATATTGGTCGCAAAAATTTTTCAACTTCATTTTTCGATGTAAAATCAATTTTTTTTTTTTGGGGAGGGTGATTTAGCCGCACATCGTTGATGTCGAAACCTCTAAACTGGGCCCTCGTCCTGTCACGTCCGTCAGTAGTCTTGTCGTACATTACAACTAGAATCAGATCTGCCAATGAATTAGTACACTTCGACCAAATAAACACTGACGCTGTATGGATCTGACTTTAGAATAAATGCACAGTTGTGTGTTATTCATAAGTCCAAAATGTTCAATTATTCATATAAGTCCAAATTTTCATTTGCGGATAACTACCTAACTTGAATTGAATACTAGATTTAAAGCAAGCTATCCGAAAGCTACTCTTATCTCAAATCCCCGACATTTTTTGATTAATAGCCAAAAAAAACGTTTCTTGTAAAACCTGTCTGGCTTCTTTTAAAAAAACTAAAAAAACGAATAACAGTTCATATTTTACAAGTCGTGAATTGAAATAGAGACGACCATTTGATCGTCAGAATTCCAGTAGATCCTCGATTCGCAACAATGGTCGATACAATCATAATCCGACAACCAACAGATCAACGAACTTAGTCCGATATCATTTCACTACTGATTGATCGAGACTCTATGGAAGTTTTGACAAATCAGAATGGTTTTTATGCTACTTGAATGAAAATCACCGATTCTGACAGAATTACTGAATTCACTATTACTAATTTTGTCCCTAAATAACTAAAAGCAAAGTATAAAAAGTTGATATTAAATTCCTAAATTCTACAAAAACTAAATTTTAAAAAACCCGCATCCTAACCTGACACCCACATTAAGATAGGGAAAAATCACATATGTACTGCCGTTTTACGGCGATATGATGTATAGGGGAGAGTGGGGAGACTTGATCCCAAGCCTGTATCTCGTCAGCATGTGGGTAAAACAATTAGCTTTGTTCTAGAAAGTTTTGCGAAATTGACTAAAACTCATTGTAGAAAACAAAGAAAAAAATATAAAATGTTTAGATTGAGTTACATACATTTTTCGAAGAAGTGCTGCAAAAAACTTCCAAGAGATCTTTTTTCTTTGTTTTGATAAGTATAGAAAACACTCAAAAATTATTCAAAAAATTTTTTTTTACACATGAATTGTTTGATAAACATATCAACACCAAAACCCTTACGAATTTGACGTAAAATTTATCGTCATACTATTTTTACAATCAATTGTTTAAAAAAGTGCGTTTAGGGAGACCTGATCCCTGCATTTTTACAGTCACTGGAATCAGCCTCAAGATTAAATAATTTGGCTGAGTTTTCGTACATAGTTTCCTTCAGTATAGTTGTACATAACTAACTGCAGTTTGAACCATTTTCAAATGTTTTGTAAACAAAAATTACCAGCTTTTGCAGGCCAAGTGCGAATGATTCTGATGATATCTCTTCAGTTGACGCTCAGGCGAGGAACATCCTGGAAGGAGCGTCACTGACTACGTCCGTAGTCCTGTTAGATCTTTCTTGATCAGGACAGTATAGCTCTGGTTCCTTGCAAGTGTCCTATTTTCTTACCTCCACGTTGGCTTGGTTTTCATGATGACCTAGCTGGTGGCCTGTGGAAACGGATCGTAAACCTTTGACCAGCGAGGGTCAGAGTCGAGACGGCTAGAAGAAAGGGGCGCGTCAATGTGGGAAAGGGAAGTAATTTGTGATTGTAGACGGTATTGTTTAGATTCGCAGTATGTTGAGTCAACTGCTGTGGATGTACCTGAACGTTGCAGAACGGGGTTTCCTCTCTCCTTTCCATTTCCAGCTACCATCTATCATCTGTTTATTTTGTTTCACTGATTTTCTTAAACGGCTTCTGTTTACTATCCTCCATTTGATTTCGATTTTACTTATTTGATTCTCTTATTTCTCAACGCTTTTCCACTCTATTTAACTAATTGATGCTGCTGCAACAAACTGTCTGCTTTCCCTTAATTTGGCAGCGATGTCAATTTTGTTTATCATGTGCCTTTTCTTTATTTATCTATTTCAATAATTTCTCATCTTCCCTGTAAATTGCCCTCAATACAATCTAAGCATGTTTGTTATCTCTATTTATTAACTATTGTTAATTTCTTTATCTTCTTCATAAATTACTATCTTTCTTTTACTATTGATTCTTTACATAGTATATTTCTTTCACTGTCCATTGTTTTGAATATTCACCTTTAACTTAAGCAAGTGAGGTTCGAGCCCTTACTCAATTTATGGAATGATTAAAGGATTAACACAAATTTACTATTGTACTTTTGAAAAACTTTTCTAAAATGCTTAGGACCAAAATATTGTAACAAAACACCACGACAAAAGAAATAGCAACAGATAAACACGATTCAACATTAGGGAAGATTTCAGGAGAAAACAATACACAGTAAATAACAATTAGTTTTTGAATTCAAACTAAAGATAAAACAGTTTTTGCTTTAATGAAAGTTGATAGGCACACTATAAATGGTTAGGCGCTTATACTTACATCAAACCCTACGTAATGTACCACCCCCGGCCGAGTTAAAATGCGTAACCGGAAAAGAAGGTGTGCATGCCTGGCACGAACACTCAAAGCGTGTTCTAGCGTGCTGCTCGTACTGACTCAGAGCAAGGGTAAGATGTAGGTGTAAGGGCAGTGCGTGTTCGTCGGGAACCTGGTGCATAAGATCGGTCAAGGCCCGTTCTTACACTGAAAATTGCGAATTGCGAATTGCGAAAAAATTACCAGCTTTTGTAAACATGCTCAATTTTGGCCTAAAAAAGAAAATTTTAAGTTTTTAAATATTTTACATGCTAGACTTGTTATATTTTGAACACAAACGTACAGGTTTAATGTGAAATTGCTGTATCTTATAGAAAATTAAAAGTTTAGATTAATAAGAAACATTTTGCTTAAGATTTCTTCAAAATGTTGAAAGGGGGATCAAATAACCCCCAACATTTTGAAAATGCCGGTTTAAAATATTTTTTTAAAACGCTTGGCATTATTCTAAGAGTTTATCTGATGAAATACCCTTATCAGCCAAACATAGTTGAATGTTTAAGCTTTCAATTCATGCAAAAAGATCATAGTTTTGTGAGAAATTGACAGAGTTATGTGCGATACAAAAAAAGGGGATCAAGTCTCCCTACTCTCCCCTACGCCATTTTGGACATTTTCAATTTTATTGCACAGTCTGATAAAGAATCTTAAAAGCTACCTCCTGACGAAAGAATTTTTCAAAAAACTGCTCTGGGGCCCATTTTATTAAGCAAACAAACTATGATGTATACGCCAATTTTACTCATCATGATGTATGTATACATTGAGAATTGATAGAAGTCAAATTCAATACTGTTTGAATGTTGATTTGAGGTTTTGGGACCAAATCAAGACAGGGCAATATTTTATTACATAATTTCGATTTAATTCTTAAGGGGACGTCTATTAGGCATCATCCATAAAGTACGTCACGATCTGAGGGAAGAGGGGGGTTTTGAGCAAGCGTGACGTTGCGTGTTAAAAGCGGAAATCGTGACAAAGGGGGGGGGGGGGGGGGTAAATTTTGGCTGATTTTAATGTGACGTACTTAATGGATGACACCTTATCCACATCCACGTAGACACTTTTTTGAAAATTCTAGACCCACCCACCTCCCTTGCGGACAATTGTTCATGCAAAAAATGTGTTTATAGAGCGTAGACAATCGCTAAGGGAGCGTTCTTTTATTACGTAACGCAAAAAATCGGATTTTAGACCCCCCCTCGTAAAAAAATTTCCATACAAATTTAAAAAAAATGTATGGAGCGTAACACGGCCTCCGACCCCCACCCCTTCCCCCCCAACTGCGTTACATAATATAAGAACGCTCCCTAATACCCTCTCCCCCTTTAAGTATCCACGTGGACAATGCATTACGGGATCCGCTCAGCTTTCAAAATAGCTGGCACAAAAAATAAAGCCAGCTTTGATCGAGCAATGTATACATACATCATTGGGCAGTAAAAGTAGTGATTTTTTATTGCTATTTTTTCGGCCAAATCTAGAGTTTTTTTTGATTAGGTCCTATAAACATATGAAAGACAATAGTTTATTGGTCCTTTTCAAAAAAAAACTCTGGAAATGATGTTTGTGGTTTAAAATCGTAGAGAATAGGAAAAAACAAGAAATTTTGTAGGGGCCACATTTTTATTGTACTTTTTAACAGTTTCTACAGAGCAGACCTTAAATTAGTCATTTTAAATTGAAAAAATGAACAAAAACAGAAAATCGTGTCTACAGCAAAATCACCTCAATGGCGTATACATCATATCGCCGTAAAACGGCAGTGTAGCGGTTCATTGTACAAATGTGATATTTCCACTATCGGAGAACCTCCTTGTCTCGATGACAGCTTACCGGCCATCGATTAAGCCCTGAGACTGCGTCAAAGTGGGTTCTCGTAGCATGAAGTGGTGTCCATGTGTAAAAATGGAAGCTTCAGCAATATACTGAACACTTCGATTTTAATTCCACATCGAATCAAATCATACTCTTTGCCAAACAAGCATCAAACCTATGACACTCATTATGACAAAGCCCAGGGATTTTTCGATGTAAAATCAAATTTGCAATCAAAAAGTACTTTAGTGAAATTTTGATAAAGTGCACCGTTTTCAAGTTATAGCCTTTTTAAGGTAACTTTTTTGAAAATAGTCGCAGTTTTTTCATTTTTTTTAAATTTGTGCTCATGTTTGCCCATTCTTGAAAAAATATTTTTGAAGAGCTGAGAAAATTCTCTATATTTTGCTTTTTTAAACTTTGTTGATACGACCCTTAGTTGCTGAGATATTGCCATGCAAAGATTTAAAAACAGAAAAAATTATGTTTTCTAAGTCTCACCAAAACAACCCACCATTTTCTAATGTCAATACCTCAGCAACTAATGGTTCGATTTTCAATGTTAAAATATGAAACATTCGTGAAATTTTCCGATCTTTTCGAAAACAATATTTGCACTTTTTTTTTAATCAAGACCATCATTTCAAAAGGGCCAAACATTCAATATAACGTCCTTTTGAAATATTTGGTTTGTTTATGTCACGGATTTGTGATTTGGTGAATGGAGATGAAAAATTCGTGTCAGCGTCGCCGATTATTGCGTCATGACATTTTCAGCACTGGGTTCAAGAAATATTTGGCATTTTGACATTTGACATTTTGGTGAGGACTTTGGTTAATCAATTACGAACTGTATTAAAATTTTTCAAATCCCTAGATTTATGAATTTTCAGATTTAGAATTTTCGATTTTTTAGATTTTTTAATTTAATTAAAACTTTCAATTTGTAAATATGTAATTTAGGACCTAATAACAATAATTTTATGAAGAAAAGAAATATGTAAATAAATAGAACTTTCAAATTTAATAGTTTTTGTTAAGTTTTTAATTATTTTTTTTTGCTTTTGAATACTCGCTTACTTTTTCAAAGGTCCTACATATCTATCGCTCTATCTTTTTTTTTTGAGTTTCATATGTTTATAGGAGCTTATTAAAAAAAAAGGCTAAATATGTACACAGGAAACCCATGGCGCCTTGGTTGTTTTGGAAAAGTAATCTAGAATTACAGTAACTGGGTGTTGTTTAACTGGGCGCTCGATAACTGGGCTGTAGCCCAGTTAAAAAGCAGACAAATGTCAAAAATCAATAACAAAGCAAAATAATCGAGGGGTTAGTGAATGCGGAAATCAATATCAACAAATAAAATCTCTTTTTAAGTTTGCATGAAGATTCATGTAAATTTTAAAGGTTATTTATAGGCTTTGCTATGGAAATATTGTTGAGTTACAATTATTATTATTTTTTGTTAAGAAAATGTAAAGCATTGATGTTACCCTCGTCATTATTCGATGAACCCAGTTAGCGAGCAGCATTCGCTTCATGTTCTCAGCCTAGTTACCGAACAAGTACTGTATAATTTGTAAAATTTTGTTTTTTTTTTATTTTTAAATTTCCGAATTTTAAAATTTTAGATTTTTTTTGGATTTTTCGGTTTTAAACCATTAAATTTTTGACTTCATAAGTTTTAGAATTTAATTTTTTTGTGAGTTTATGATTATTTACAATTTTTCAATTTCTAAATTTCTGAATTTCAAAAGTCGTGAATAAACAAATTTTATTTTTTTTTGGGATTTTAAAGTGTTTGAGCTTTGAATTTGTTTTTAACTGGTCAAAATTTACTGAAATTTGAGAAAGTTTTTTCAATTTACTGAAAATATCAGTAGAAGGCTTTCTAGTCAGACATTTACCAACACATGGCAGCTGGACGTTTGTTTGCATCAGATTTGCTATCTCTTTCTAAACAATATTTTTTTTTTCACTGGGTCTAGAAAGCTTTAGTGCAGATTTCAGTAAATTTAACTGCATTCCGTAATAAAAATTTGGTGTGTATGATCTTTGAATTTCTAACTTTCTTAACTTTTGGATTTAACCTGTTTGTAATTTTCAGTCGCATTCAAATAAGAAAATCCGTACCAGCCTTTTAAAATATTAATATAATTAATATTAATAATATTAATATAAATTTGAAAAAAGAAGTATAAAAGGCCATTGCAAATTTTAGTCAAGCCCCTAAAAAGATTGAGCAAAATGAAAATAGACAAAAAAAAAAGAAAAAATGTACAACATCGGTAAAGAAATGCTCGGTTACTAAATACATTTTTTATATCAATGTGAACAACAAAATTGAAAGAATAACTTGATTTATCCTTTTTTTATTGTTTTTTTTTTAATTACGTTACTAATTTTTAGTCGTTTATGATTCCGTTCATTACATTCCTAATAAAGTACCTTTTCAAAAGGTTCTTTGCGAGATTCCACAAGTTCGACACGGATTGCCATTTCGATGCCTCTGTGCTCTCTTGTACTAAGCTTGCTGGTTTTCCTATCTAGTTAGCATAGGATAGCACAGAGGCATCGATTTTATGAACGGGGGATTTTGAGCCTGTACCGTCAAACTGTTTTAAGTTTTCAATTATTCTTGTCGAAGAATTTTTCAACAAGCTTTAAAATTTCAATGAAAATGGAAGTATTTATACCAACTGCAAAGAAAAACGAATTTTAGTCAGGAAAATAATTAAATAAACATTTAAATTTAAAATTTCTTGGGGGTTTGTCGGTAATCAAGTGCTAATATCTTTAAGACCAGGTTGCCAACCTTCGAATACGAAAAAGTGTAAACTAACTCAAAAAGTTTAGGAGATTTTAAGAAATATTGATGAAAAAAGCTTTTTCAACAATACAACAAACGAAATTCTATTCAAAATATATCAATAACGCAAGTAAAAACTCACCTCCGCCGCATCCAGATGCGGCAGCACAATGTGCAGGTAGCTCAGCGGCGGCGGCAGCAGCTGACCCAGCGCCATCACCTCAAGCAGCTTCGTCGTCACGTACATCAGTTCCGTCCGGTGGCCGTCGACCATCGTCTCCGCCGACTTGGATCTCCACTGGTGCAGCACGGATGCCGCCAGGGCTCTCAGCAAAACTGAACTGTAACAGAGCGCGGGTCGGTAGCAGGCCACGAGACCGAGCAGTGACCACAGGATTGGGTTGTTACGGAACATCCGCCGGATCTGGAGGTCGCGTTCCATCGTCACTTTGGTGTACTCTTCGTCGGGCCAGGGCAGCCCGTTGTACATGACGTCGGGGGAGACGAGTTCGACCAGGAGGAGGGACATGAAGCTGAACCCGTCGATGGTGGCTTGTTGGTCGGGGTCTTGGCAGCAGGCCACGATGGCGCTGATTAGGCGGTTCTGCATTTCGGATTCGGGGCCGTCGGCGGACCGGACGGGTTGTTTGGGGCCTTGGCCGATGACGCCGGCGTGCAGGACTGTGGAGCGGGACGCGTTCATGGCGATGCCTTGCTTTTGGTTCAGTTTGATGAGGAGTTCGTCGGGTTTGCTGTACTCGACGGAGTCGCGTTCGGTTTCGAGGGAGCCAAACAGGTTGCCGTACAGGAAGAGGGCGCCTTCGAGGATTTCTCGGAGGGCTGACGTTCGGGCGGCCTTTCGCATGGCGCAGTGTCGCGACAGGAGTTGGTAGCAGCGGTGAAGGTTGGTGTCGTCGTCACCGTTGAGACGGGTTGCTGCTTGTTGAAGGCAGAGGAAGAAGTACTTGACGGTCAGCGCGGACAGTTTGAGGCACTCGGACATGTTCAGGACGGCCGACTTGGCGTTCAACTCCATGCAGTCGATCAGCTTGGCCAGCATGTGAATCTGGTCGAACGTTACGGGGGTCGCGATTTGCGATGTTCTGCTTCTACTAGTCCCCTCGCCGGTGTCAATCTGCTCCGTCCCGCCGTCCTCCCGTTTAATCCTTTTTATCTCCGGCTTAATCACCGCGTTCCCAAACGAAAACGTGCCCTGCCTCTGCAGCAGCGTGTTCTTCTGCTGGTTCATCAACATCTCCCAAATGGCCAGCATCTTACCCAGCAGCTCCTGCAGCACGACAACGCAGTTCGTCTTCTTCAAGTGCACATTGAATGAGTCCCGCTCCAACTTCACAATCTCCACCAGATTCCGCAACACCCAATAGTTCTCCCCGCCCCGCATCGGGTTCAACAACATCCGCTCCAACGCAATCTCAAAGCCCGGCTTAATCTTCGGCAACTCCGCCGACCCATGTGGACCGCCCAGCAACCGCACCAACGCGTTCAAGTGCAGTTTACCCGATCCCAACTCCCCGGAACTCCCGGCCAACAGCTGCGCAATCGACTGCTGCAAAAAGTGCGCCGACCTCAAACTGACCAGCAAAATCAACCTAACGCCACTCTGCTGAAGCAGCGCGCAATCGCTCAAACAAGCCCGCCACAGCAGTTCCTTGGCGGGTTCCTTCGTGGCGTCGTCCAGCAGCGGGCAGGACCGCTTCTCCAGCACCAGCGTTTCCAGCTCGACGAACAGCATCTCCAGCAGTTCCTGGCACCACGGGTAGCGATCGGCGAGGCGGGGCAGGGTTAGGAGAACCGGGATGGAGTGCTTTTTGACCTTCAGCAGCAGACCGGTGACGATGTGGACCACGTTGGTGATGTTGTAGTTGGCGGGCCAGAACTTGCACTGCGCGCGGAACAGTTGGAGGTGGGCGTCGGTGTCTGGAAGTTATTGAAAAAAAGATAGATATTTAAATATTAATTTAATTTTTTTTGTGATGAATTTTATAGTAATTATTCTCTAAAATTTGAAATTTCTTCGGGATTTTTCCTATACAAATAAAAATAATGTTACACTACAACATACAAATTTGGGAACTGTTCACACAAAACGACCGTGTGAATATTCAAAATTCTGTATCTTGAGAAGGGATTTTCTAATCGATTTGGTGTCTTCGGAAAGATTGTAAATAGGACATAAAAAAATAGGTACTACAAAAGAATTGGTACAGAAAAATATCCGATTGATTTTATTTGACTTTTTATCTTAAAATAAGCATTTTTATATTTTAGGAATATTTTGATGTGATTCGGGACTAAAAAAGGCATATTTTGCGCTAAAATTCAGGATGGTGCAAAATCTGGCCCCGACTTTATGCTTTTATTAATGGTGGTTTTTTGAAAAACAAATTGTGCAATATTTTAAAACAAAAAAAAAAATCACAAAATATATTTTAGGATCGTACGTACCTACATGCAATTGAAAATGATTTCACACATTTTTTAGTAAAGTAAGTGTGACATTTTCAGGTCCTAGGCATTAGAAAATCTGATTTTTAGAAAAAAAAATCAGTTTTTTTTTTACAATTTGAAAATACTTCATGAAGAAGAAGTAATCCTGCAGAAAATATTTCCGAAATGATGAAAAAAAAAATCTTTATTGGGCTTGGTTTATCGGACTTCTGGTTACTGAAGAAGATATTAGACTATGGAAAAACAAACAAACTCGCATTTTTTCACAGTTTGCCTGCTTTTGTTTGCAGAAACGTCAGCCTGCTTACATTTTGCTTTGTTGGCGAGTTTGCCTAACACGAAAAAGGTGCGAGTTTGTTTGTTTGCCATAGTCTAATACCACCTTGAGATACTGCATTTTAAAGATTAAATTTTGTGACAAATTAGTGAGTCCAACTGTCGGCCAGCGACTCTACTGAGGCAGGACCCAGGGATACGACTACTGCACCTGGACTGCCCTAACGACTTAACGGAAAAACTGGGCATCAAAAATTAAGAACTCAAAAGAAATCCAGAAATTTTAAACCTTAAGGAAATCAGAAATTCATAAAACTTTAAAATAACGATAAAAAACTTAACATTTCTGAAATTCTTTAAATTAGAAAAATGCAGAAAAAAAAAATAAATTTAAGTTTTTTAAAATTTATTTTTCAAAGTTTTTATAACTTTTTATATTTATTAGTTTAAAAAAAAAACATTTCTATACATCTGAAATTACAGAAATTCCAAAAATTCTTCAATTTTTTACATTTCTAAAATTCCAAACTATTCATGTAAATACTCCTAAAATCTCAAACTCTAACAAATTCTTAGACTATTATAATTCCTGAAAATCCAAACAATCAAGAAATTTCTAAATTTCCTAAAGTCTCTCAAATTCCTTGAACTGAAAAAAATCTTAAAATTCAGAAATTTCTCAAATTTTAAAAATCATTTTTTTTTTTCAAATTCCAAACAGTTTCGAAAATTCCTCAAATTTCTAAACAAAAAAACTAAAGTTCCATTTTTTTAAGTTTTAAATTTTCAGAGGTTTTCATTTTTTTTTTTATTTTTTAAATTTTCTTAGATTACGGAAATTGGGTCCTAAAATAAATCTTAGATTGTTGATATTATTGTTTACAGCGATAAAGCTTATTTTTCTGAGTACAATGACCCTTTGTACGACCACAAAGAGTTTAAAATGGATTTTTAAATCAATTTTGAAAAATTATCCTCGCGGTCCTTCTTGACAGAAAAGCTCCTACTTAATACTATTTAAATTCTATAAAACAAAAAAAAAACATAAATTTCTGAAATTCTAAAATTACAGAATTACATGAAACTGTAATAATTTCTAGATTTCCTATAATTCCTACATTTTTTGAAATAATTAATTCACTTGTAATTTTAATCAATCAATGTAATAAATTTTTATGTTTTTATATTTTCAAATTTAAAATTCCAGCTGTCAAAATGCTTATCCGCCCTTTTCTTGTGTTGCTCCAGATAAGATTCTAAGGAATTGGGTCCTAAAATTAAGCTTCAATAGCTGATATTATTGTCCACAACGATAAAAGCTTATTTTTCTGAGTAGAATGACCCTTTGTACGATCGCAGGGTGGCCACTCAAATCCCATTTTCAAACTCCCGACTTTTCCAGAAACTCAAATCATAGGCATTTCTTATCTACAGAATGATTTGAAACAAAAAACTCTATATAACAAAGTGAATATCATAAAAATATCTACATAAATTATAGCAAATCAAACTATTGACAATTTTCGTAAAATCAGAAAATTAATGAATTTGGTTCAGCTCTAGAGTTTTTTTTTTGAAAAGGTCCTATAAGCTATTGTGTTTCATATGTTTGTAGGAACTATTAAAAAAAAACTCTAGAGTTGGTTAAAAATTATTTTACAAAGTTCCGTTTTTGATTTTGTAAATTTTAATATTGGATTTTTTATCAATGTTTTAATTTTATTCAATGAAAAAATCAGTTTGGTAAGTTTCCATGTTTCACCTCTTATTTTACGCGAAATGTTTAAAGAGATAAATTCTTAAAACATATTTGTAATAACCTACACCAAAATTTATTGATTTTTTTTTGCAATTTCAATGTTTTTTTCATGTTTTCAAAACGAAAATTTCCATTTTTTCATTCAGAACGATCAACGATTGGATTTTATTCGATATTTAAGTTTTTCGATAACTAAAATCAAGCTTTATTTTAGTAAGTTACCCATACTCACAGAAAGTTCAAAGGAAACATTTGTAAAAAACGTTACTTAATCCACCTTTAGGTGGTTGGTGCCTTCCTCTCATTTATAGTGATTCCAACCCCCCTAAAGTGTCCACATGTTTATGGATCTCCCCTAACGTTCGCAGCACCTAAGATGTCCTAATAAAAATAAGTGATGAGTAAAAAAACAGACTACCTACAGACTTTTTGTCAAGATTATACAGACACGGCCTTTGAGGAAAATGGCATCCCTCTACACGGCTTTTTCGTGGCGATCAGACCCGACCAGTTGAGGTTATGTGAATTCAGACCATTTTTTAAACTGCTTGTTAATTAAGATAGGTAAGTCAGATCTTGAAAATTCTTACTCCACCTAAAAGGTCTTCTCATATGCTTTCTAAAAATATGTAAGATGTGAGGGTTTCATGAAAAAACCACCCTTTTTACCATAATTTTAATTTAATATGAAACAGTTTTTTTAACATAACTTTTTAAATACATGATAAAACTGCATGAATTTAAATAGCAACTAAGGGGACGTTAAGACGGATCGATTAAAACCATTCCGGCCAAAATCGGTTGAGCCTGTGACGAGATATTCCAGTGACATTGATTTGGTACACATGTCTACATACAGCCAAACACACAGACATTTGCTCAGCTGGTGATTCTGAGTCGATATGTACAAATGAAGGTAGGTCTAGGAGGTCTTATTAAAAAGTTCATTTTCCGAGTGATTTTATAGCCTTTCCTCAGTAAGGTGAGGAAGGCAAAAATTGGAAATAACTTTATGAATTTAGTTAAACAATTGAAAAAAATTACCACAAAAAAACCAAACTCCAAAGTCAAGTTTAAATCTTTTTTCAAACATTCAATAAATGTGACAAACTGAAACAAAATCATAACATTACGCTGGCCATAATCGTTAAAATTAAGCTCTATTTTTATATTAGTTTTTGATTAACTTTGTTGTTGTTTAAAGATAGATGTTAACTCTTGTTTGATATACAAAAATAGTAAAAAAAATATTTCATAAAAAAATCATGAATGTGTTAAATCAGGGGTGACCAAAGTATGGCCCGCGGGCCAAACGTGGCCCGCGAGGTGATATTTTGTGGCCCGCGGTCCCATTTTGAATGATCATGTAAAATGGCCCGTTGACCACTTGTAAAGTGATTTTATACTTTTTCAAAATTAAGGTTTATTTTAAACTTTACCTTTGAAATTGCAATAACGAAGCAGCAGCTACTAGAGAGCCTGGAGCTTATTAGAGAACGGACATCTTTAAATACTGAAACTGACACCACTACATGCACATCAGTCAAAATAGCTTGCAGCACTGCAATTGTCAAAGCACCTGCGTGACTCTTTTCAGATTCTATTTTGATCAGTCAATTGAACCAAAACAAACTGAGTTTAAACATAGTTTATGGTTGGTGTAAATCTAAAATAAGATGCTGCGTTTGCAAAATTTAAAAAAAAAATCCCACGAAGTTATTAGCGCCCGAAACTGACCATTTTTGAGCGGCATTAACACGCAACGACATAATGAGTTTACGAATCAAATCAAAATTAAAATTGAAAAAGAAAATTTAAATTGTTTTGTTTTCAATTTGTGTTTTGCACATTTTCGAATTAAATATAAATCACCCTAATTACAATACTTCCCATCGATTGAACGCCAACTGAAATTTTTTCTGCTCGATTGGTACCTCCGTTTGACAGTTCTCGTGCTTCGATTGGTACTTTTGTTTTGAGATGGCCGTTCTCTAATAAACTCCAGGCTCTCTAGCAGCTACGGGTAGACACCAATGCTTTGCTATTCTATGCTATTAATGTTTATTTTAAACTTTTATATGCAAATCTTTTTGAATTTTTGTTAATAAAAAAAACTTAAAAAATTTTATAATTAAAACAATTTCACACGTTTCAATGTGAGTGAAACTAGTAAATATCGTCAAAACTTTCATCAAACATTTTTGAAAATATTGAAAAAACGTTCAAGTTTGACTTAGGTAGAATTCTGTAATAGTTGCAAAAATATAAGTTTTCTTTATTGATTTGCAAGTCATAATGACCCTTTTATGAACTGACCCTCAAACTTACATTGCACTTCCTTCGGGATTCGAATTCATTACTGTTAGATAACGAATTTGATTGATTACCAACTGATTCAGGCAGACAAAATGTGGAAATCGAAGGATCAAGTTTGTTGCAAATATTTTACAAAGCTTTCGTCGATCAACCAACCCCTCCCCCCATCATTAAAAAATTGGCTCGAAAACCCAGGAGCAAAAATATATATTCAAAAAACTTCAAAACTTTTTTACGATTTTTTTTTTGAAAATGATGATTGCAGTTTAACTATACCGAAGCTTAAAACATTTTCTTATTTTTTTTTCATTCAAACGTTGAAATTCTGGCTCTCAACGATTTTTACTTAGCCACACTTAACTAATAGATAAAATTACGCATTTAGAAATTAAACCTTTCAAATTAAAATAACGTAATTATTTTTTTTAATAACCTTTTTTGTAAATTTGGCCCGCAAGCTCATTTGAGCCTCAAATCTGGCCCGGCCTAGAAAAACTTTGAGCACCCCTGTGTTAAATGCATCCAATATTTATTAGAAATTTTGATGTCTTAAATAACCGCTTCATTCTGAAAAAAGATTGAAATAGTTAAAGAAACCTTAATTTAATGTAAGTTCCTAAGAAAGAACTAAGTGAATTGAAATTGAAAATTATACTAAATATTAAAATAATTTTTAAGATTTAAAAAATAAATTTTAAAAGAGTATGTTTGGGATTCCCGACTTTTCCCGACATTTTGACAAAAAAAAAACACAAATTCCCGCCTTTTTCCCGTTTTTCTGCGAGTTTTAGCGAATTTCGACTTTTTCCCCACTTTCCAGATTTTTAAATCTATTTAAAAAAATAACTTCTCGGCCTTTCTTGGCGGAAAATGTCCTACTTGACAGCTCGTTCCAAGGGGACCATAGTTGATCCATCGAAAAAAATCTAGAGTTTTTTTTGATTAGGTCCTATAAATATATGAAAGACAATAGTTTATTGGTCCTTTTCAAAAAAAACTCTGGAAATGTTGTCTTGTCAATTAAATTGGGTACTAAAGCCTTATGTAAATTTTTATGTACAACGGTAAAAAACACGATTAAAAACCATTTCTGATCACTTTTTTTTTCATTTTAATGCAAAAAAAAATTGACAAGACAACATTTTTTCGATGGATCAACTATGGTCCCCTTTGAACGAGCTGTCAAGTAGGAGCTTTTCTGTCAAGAAGGACCGCGAGGTTAATTTTTCAAAATTGATTTAAAAATCCATTTTAAACTCTTTGTGGTCGTACAAAGGGTCATTGTACTCAGAAAAATAAGCTTTATCGCTTTAAACAATAATACAGTGGAATCTCTGGCTGTCGATATTCTCGATATCAATATTGCTCCAGCTGTCAATAAATTTTTCAGTCCCTTCAAATAGATTGCTTTGATTTGTCGTTCTATAATTTGATAACTCCCGCTCTCGACGGTCCCTTCAATATCGACAACGAGAGAGTCCACTGTATCAGCAATCTAAGATTCATTTTAGGACCCAATTTATACATCAAAATAAAAAAAAAGTGATCAGAAATGGTTTTTGAGCGTTGTTTTTTTTTTAATTGGCATACTGCCGTTCTACGCATAATTGTCCCATGTTCAAAATAGTGCAACTGAGAAAAACGCGATTGAAATTTTTCGTCCGTTTTTTGTGTTTCTACGCATAATTGTCCCGTAGGTCCCCTATGCACCCCATAAGTCCCTAATCATCCCAGTGAGCAGTTTATCACTCTTATTTGTAATCCTTTTGCTACACAAAAGGTAAACAAGACACAATACTTCAGTAAACTGATAATTTCGTGAAAGAAAATACTTGGTGGGACAATTATGCGTAGAAGTGTAACGATGGGACAAACAGACTTGGTGTTGTTTTCAATGAGTTTCCGAACAAAGTACTAGATTTTATGTGTTTTTCGAAAACTAAACGTCAAACTAAACCTAAAAATGAAAAAAAAAGTCAGAATCGACCAAAACTGACATGGGACAATTATGCGTAGAACGGCAGCATAGGGCTTTAGGACCCTATTCTCAGTTTGTTTGCATCTTAGGATTTCACCCATATGAGAAGTTATTATCAAAGGGATTTTTAAAACACACAATTCAATCATTTAAAGAACAAAAACCGGTTCTACTCACGATGCTCCAAAAACACCGCCGCCAGCGACTGCGCCAACACCTCCGAGTTCTTCGACAGGTGCAACAGGTACGGCACAGTCAGCTTATTCCCGGCCGCCTCCCGTTCAATAATGTCCCGCAGCGCCCTCCTCAAATGCTCCTCATTTGCCGCCGCCAAATAGCTCAACACTTCCACTTCGGAATCCACCTGGTCGTACTCGCCGGTAAAGCGCTTCAGCCCACATCCCAACATGCGCGCGATAACCCGCGCCGGGAAACATCCGCCCAGTCGGGCTACGACCCAGTCGAAGTAGGGGGAATATTGGGCGAAAGTGTTGAGGAGCCCAGCGATGCAGTTGTCTACTTCGGCTTCTTCCAACTTGGAGAAGCACAGGGCGGTCAGGCCAACGAGACAGCGGATCGCCTGACAGCCGAGCCACAAATTGCAGGACGTCCGGATGTCCAGCGGACGGCGGCGACTGTTTTTGTCGCAGATTTCTCCCAGCAGACGCAGACTCCACGAGGAGATTAATGGAGACCACGCCGGAGGTCCGTTCGTGACGAGTCGCTCTAGCGCTTCGTGAATTCCCTGGATCGTGTCATCCTCGGCGGAAGCATCCGGGTTATTTTTCTACAAAAAAAAAAGCACCAATCAATCCCCCCAGGAATCCACCCCGAACAAATCGCGCCACTCACCTCGACATTGCTGAGGTAGCTCTTCACCGCGCCGTTGAACACCAGCGAAAAGTACTCAAAGACGGCGTCCCGCGTCGACGGCAGGTCCTCCAGCAGGTGCAGCGCGCACTTGACCAGGGCCGTGGCCGCGGCCGAATCTTTGAGCGGGACGCCCTTGTACAGCAGCGAAACGCTGCTCACAAAGTACTGCAGCTCGGCGAGGACCGGTTGCTTGATCATCGTTTTGGCCGCGTGTCTTTCGTGAAATCAGAAAAACCTCCGGAGAAACCCGCGCGAAAAACCGTAAAAATTCCAGCGATTTTTGTGGTTCCGATTCGGACGGCGACGCGAGTGACAGTTCGATTGGTGGCAGGGCGTTTTGTTGACGTGCGTGCATCAACGCGAGCTTGACGTTTCTCCGCTGATTCGCGTGTTGGTGTCCGGGGCATGGGCGTGTAAGAACTAGGAAAAAAGAGGGGGATAAAAAGGGGAAAAATGTGGGCGAGGGGTGATTCATGGAGTTGACGATTTTCGCGCGAAATCCCATGAAATATTTGCAGCGAGGGGTGAGACACACCTAATCAATTATAGTAACGCTAATCAACTAGCGTTGATTTTTGTCAATTAGCTAATTGATTAGCGCTGATTTGGCAGATCATTCCCACCGTGAATTGAATAATCTTGTCATGTTGATAGAGGTTATTTTGACAGCAGCAAAGTGGCAGCAAACGTGTTTTGTTTCAAATTGGTGAAAATCAGTTTTCAACCATCAGATTCTGTCCAAGTTCCCCGCGGAATGTCCCCCTTCGCCAAATGTGACCGTCCTCCAGTTCGCTAAGTAACTACCCGAGCTGCAGGTGGACCCGGGCGCGTCCGTCATTTAAAAAAACCGGAAATGCGGCCAGATGGCCGGATGCAGGATAAACCGGTCGTTATGTTCGTTAGGTTGGTGAAAGCGATAATGGAAACATTCTGCTCGGACTTATTCCGCCCATTTCCACCGGATGTCCAGCGCAAGCACCCTGCCTCTTCCACAAGCGGTTCCCAGTTCAAGAAGCAAGGCCCTTCAATAAGGACTCCGACTCAGAGATTGTTGACTTTCTTGAGGACGAGGGCGCCGTGGTGGACATAGCAAACATCTGAAGAACAATCACATCTACGAGAGCATCAGAAATCTGAAGTGCTGCAACCTGCAGGCAGCAGCCAAGAGCAATCTCCAAAGCCCAGCCATGACGATTGCGCTGAACAACTCTGCCACCTCGACGACTCTGATCTGCCAGGACTGCACGCTGGAACGTTGCTTGTTGGACGAGACGCTTCCACTAGGGGGCGACCTTGGTCAATCCGGCGGCAACCTCGGCTGCGGTAGCCGCAACGGCAGCGGCCATCAGTCGAGTGAAACTCAAGGTACATAGTTCACAAGTAACGCTCCTCGTTCCTCAAAAACTGCTATGAGAACTTGATCATGGACAAGGAGGAGTGCCGGAAGAGTTCACTCTGCCGCCGGGAGCTGATCGAGATCATCCGGGATAGCAAGGTGAAGAACAGTCTTAGGTAGGTTTCGAGACCCTGTGGAACCTCTCCTTGTAACGCTTCTCCCCAATATAGAAAACTCCTGCAAAATTCACCAAAGCATCGCCACCGGTCGCACGCGATTTCGGCCTGCGTCAACGGAGATCAAGAGCAGCAGTGCACCATGATCGGTGCCGACCAAACGCATGTGGTTGCCGCCCACAACGAGACTAACCTGTGCGGTTACGATTCCTATCTGCACCAGACGATCTGTGCGGCGGCTGCTTCGGCTAAGCATGCGACCTTGCATTGACGGCCCTGCCGTAACGACTGGCAGGATTCTGCAGCAACACGACGCACACACACAGAGGTACGATGCATAACGCGCATTTCAAGCTGAAATATACTCATTTGAACAATTCGTTTTCTGGAAGGAACTACGCCTCGCAGTCACCAACCGGACCCAGCAATACCCGAATCTGTGCTCGACCAGCAATATCCGAATCTGTCAGCTGGCGGAAGAGATGGTCGAACGGGGAGGCCCCCGGAAGGCTGCCGCCCTCAAGCTTAAGCGATCCAAAAGCAAAGGGGAGATCATCCCGAGAACAGCTAAACTCGACAACGTGCTGGCCGCAGATCTCCTACTGGATATCCTCAAAATCACAAGACATCGCCGATCTAATGCCTCATCAGCTCGGCGACCAAAAAGAACATCCGGATGCACCACACGACCGCACTGCCAACGGCAGCCTCCAAGAGGCCGTCACCCACATCCGGGACATATTCGCCTACGACAACAGTCGTTACTAAGACGAGGACTCTGATGATCGTGTGATGTAGTCCAACTTTGCGCAGGTTCATCGCGAAAAGTACAGCAAGAGACAGCAAGAACAAGAAGATCGGACCTGGAAGACATGCGGCTGGTAGAAGAGGAGAAGCGGCTGAAGGCGCTGACGAAGAAGAAAGCTGTTTCGAAAGGGAGCAGGGAGGAAAGGATTAAGATTAGTTTTTTCCTTTTTTTTTTTGGAATTTATTTTGTTGCGGTATATTTATTAGCACAGGCAAGCTGGCAATCTTTCACCAGTTTTTAGACTAGCTGCTTCAACTCTCGTTTGGCATTCTCCAAACCACCGATGTCGGTTCAGGTCGTGACTTCCCCGGCGGATATCCTTTGCAGGCCCGTCCAAGTTTAAATATAGAATCTTAACGAAGGGGGAGCGGCCACATCAGAGAATCTTCCGTTCAACCGTCCCCGTTTTTTCAACGATTCCTTGCACTACTCGTACTCGTGCTCCAACTATCCGAATCCCTTCACTTTCGCAGCTGATGAACTAATATTTGACGAAGTCGTTCACTTGTAAAGCAATGGAAAATCGCTAGCGGAGAGGTCGACCACCGGCGACGTTGCCCCAGTACTAATCGCCCGTTCTACAACAGCGTTGTCTCCGCCAGTGAACGCGCTATTCACTAGCCGCGCTTGGTCTTCTGCGACTTGCTTCATGATTGATGACTGTTTACCATGGTTAACCGCTAGTTGGGTTGTTAAAGCACTGCTGATGGTTGTCCTCGAGCATACGCCTGTTGACTTAACCTCCGGCGGATGTTCTGCAGTGACTTGGAGAAATCGTCCAGGATCGGTGACAAGAGAGAAGGCATCTCCATGACGCACTCGTTCAGAATATCGTCAATAAACTTGTACACGACCTTGGGCAGCGGCGATTCTAGAGTACTCGGTGGCCTTTGCGTTTTTTTTTTTCAAATTTTGATCAATTTATTTCCTTTTTAATGAAACATTAAACAATTTTCATGACCCGATTCGCTTGTTGGGCTTGTGCCCCACAGCAGCACCGACGGTGGCTTCGTCTCCGGCGTCGGAACGCACATGATGTTGAGCAGAATCTGGCCGATGCTGGTGTCGGCCCGCACCAGGATCTGCACCTTCCCATTCATCTTTTGCCGTCAGCTTTGACGAACAGTTTGCACCGCTTGGGAAAGATGCTGTCATTTTCCTTGACCGGCGTGAACTCCACCTTGCACGGTTTGGCATCGGCGGTGGCCATTCCGTCCGGCTTGCTGTCCTCGGTGGGTTTGGCCACGTTGGCGAAGATGAAGCCCGTTCCGGGCGTGGAACTTGTCGAGCCAAACCCGAAGCTGAATCGTTTGGCTGCCGATGGACTTGGTGCCGCGGCCGTGTTTTTCGTCGTCACTGGTACGACGCTTCCAAACGTGAATCCACTGGTGGCCGGCTTTGCGGCCGTTGACTCCTTTGTGTCCACCTTGCTGCTACTCTTCTTGGCCTAGATATCATCCAGATACTTTCGTGATCCTTGAAGATCGGCCTCAGCTTTCACACTAGATTCTCCTTGACCTTCTCCGAAATCCAAGCGGCCACGGCAACATTGAGTGCCTTCACGTTGGCTGCATACTCGTCATCCCCGGTGTTCGTGCCGACGGAGCCTGCTGTGTCCTCCTTCGGCCGGCTGCCAACCTCGGAAAAGACCATCTTGCTCGGGTCAGTCGTGGCACAGATGGTGGCTCGCAGCGCGGACGTCGTGGCCGCCGTCCCATTGATAGGTTTTGATATTCCACTGAGAAGCGAAAATGGACTGGCTCCTCCATCAGTAGGCGTCACAGCCGGTGTCAACGTCACCCCGACGAAGTCCTTGAATGCATCAAACACCGACGACCTAGCCGACGACGATTCACCGCTGCCCGCGGAATCTGTACCGGCGATTTCGTTTTAATTACGCGTTTTTTAAACTTGTCCTCGGAAGTCTGGGCAAATCGGCCCGCCTCCTCCTCCTCGTTCCAGTTGTCTTGGTTCAGGCCGGACTGCGCACCGCGTTTGGCCATTTGCCAGGTTAGAACCAGGTTAGCCACTTCAATTCCCAGATGTTGCTTTACGGCCGCAACCACGAGTGATGTTTTAGGTTTGTTTTGATGTTTTGACGTTTGTCCATCAGCCCAAGATAACATTTGAAGGGTAGGAATACGCTAATTGATTAGCGATAATCCTAATCAACTAGTTGTAAATTCTAATTAACTAAACGATTATTTTTAGTTAATTAGAGCATGTGTCTCACCCCTCGATTTGCAGTCATTCAATTCGAATTCTGAAACGAAATTCAAGCTCAACAACCGGTTCCGTACGCGATATTTCGTTGTTGCGTTTTAAACGGAATTCCTAAACGATTCGAACTGAACTTCGTTTTAGTATTTGTATTCAGTTGGTTGCACCCTTACCAAAAATCATGATTTTTTGAGTTCCATATCCCACTACGATTTTTTGAGTTCCATAAAAACCATAAAAATGGTTATATGGGTTGAACTGAAAAATTCGTATAAAAAGTGGGATATGGAACTCAGAAAATCATGATTTTTGGTAAGGGTGTGCACTAGGGTGTTTCATCCAAACAAAAAAGTCCTCAGAATCAGGCAAACCGAGATTCCCCTAGTAGAGGATAGCCATAGGGACTCTCATGCCAAATATCAGCCCATTTGGTTGAGAATTGGCCTGTCCCCAGCGGTTCAAAGTTTACATGGGAATTACTATGGGATTTTTGCGCTTTTCGTTCAATCGTTCCTACAGGTCTGGGGACAACATGGATTCACTCGGAATAAAGACAGGTGTGTAGGGGATGGTCCAATGAACAAATTCCAGAAGGAATTAGGGTTGTCCATTCTGTCCCCAAGGTGCGCATTGGACCGACGTCCGGTGTCTCCAGAATCAACGATTCACCCTTCAAATGTACGTATTGTCCTTAGTATGCTATGACGGCTAGCTGAAAATTACGACGCCCCATGTCAGACGGTGAACACGTGGAAAAGCATCGATTGCATTATTATTACAAAACCATCATGTTACGTTATTTGGCATAGTTTAAATTGTTACAGGAACATCAAAAATTATAATTTTATTATTTTAAAGAATGTTTCTGAGCCAAAACTTGAGTGAATGCTCTGCCACGTGTTCACCGTCTGACATGGGGCGTCGTAATTTTCAGCTAGCCGTCATAGCATACTAAGAACAATACGTACATTTGAAGGGTGAATCGTTGATTCTGGAGACACCGGACGTCGATCCAATGCGCACCTTGGGGACAGAATGGACAACCCTAATTCCTTCTGGAATTTGTTCATTGGACCATCCCCTACACACCTGTCTTTATTCCGAGTGAATCCATGTTGTCCCCAGACCTGTAGGAACGATTGAACGAAAAGCGCAAAAATCCCATAGTAATTCCCATGTAAACTTTGAACCGCTGGGGACAGGCCAATTCTCAACCAAATGGGCTGATATTTGGCATGAGAGTCCCTATGGCTATCCTCTACTAGGGGAACCTCGGTTTGCCTGATTCTGAGGACTTTTTGCCTTCCTCACCTTACTGAGGAAAGGCTATAAAATCACTCGAAAAACGAAATTCTTAATTAGGCCTTATAGACCCACCTTCACGTATACATATCGACTCAGAATCAAATTCTGAGCAAATGTCTTTGCAAAGAAACAAAAACTAAGAAGATACATATTTTCTCATTTATTTTCATTTTTTATAAATATGACTTTCTCCACTCGTGGTCACATGAAACTTCCTCCTGCTGCCTCAAGTCCATCATCGTTTAAGGTCTCGCGTATTTTGTAGTCTGGAAGACAATGTTGTATCTACCGCGGCAGGATCTTCGATTGCCGATCTGCAACGGATCGTCCCGGGATAGGAAGTTGTTCCGTCGGTCGTATTGGAAAGTCGATCAGGAACGGACCAGACCGATGATGACCGCCATCACTCTTGTTTGGTTTGACCAAAGACACTACAAAGAAACTAGTTAGAAATTATTCAAGTAACTGTAACCTTTTAGCCTTTTTTTCATACAAAACTTGATCGTCCACTTGAAATTTGATAAAATAAAAAAAAAAAATATATTTTGTTTGGAATTGCTTTTGACAGATGACATTGTGAAGAATGCAAAACAGGAGATGGATTCTGCATTTTTGGACGAACACTCAGATTGAGAATTGATCAAACGTCAAAATTACCTCTCACTACACACTGACCAAAAATCAAGAGTTCGTTTTCCTACATTTTCAAGCAAATTTTAGAGTTCAAGTCGAGCATTTTAGCTCGAGCCTCGATTCGATTTGGCTCGCGTTCAAGCCTTAATCGACTCGATGCTAGAGCCAAAATTCTCACTAGGTCAATGTTCTAGTACTAAACCAAAAAAGGGTTATGGTTGAAATGAAAAAATCGTATGTAAAAGTGATATAACGAATTAAGTGAATCGTAATTCTTGGTAAGGGTGATTTTATTGCAAAAAATAAAATAATTTGTCAAGACAACATTTACGATAGATCAACTATGGTTCCCTTGGAACGAGGTTTCAAGTAAAATACTTTATGTCAAGATCGGCCGTGGAATCAATTTTTCAAAATGGATTTAAAATCTAATTTAAACCTATTGTGGTCATACAAAGTGCCATTGTGCTGACAAAAAAAATATTTTCGTTGTAAACAATAATATCACTAATTTTAGTTCAATTTTAGGATTCAAATTAGATCCTATGTTTTGTTACATGAATAATTGTGGTGAGGGAGAAGGGATGTCCAACGTGTTAAAAAAATGACATCCTTTTCCCTCTCCAATAGAGTTATCTACGTGCGCAGGTAGGTGACAGGTGACTCACCACACATAACCTATCGGACGTCTAGAAATGAGCAGAAACTTGCAACAGAGACCACAAAAAGACCCGGGGTCGTTAAAGTGGATTGCTTTGCTGTTTTACGTGCGCAAGTATTGCGTATACGTACATGAAAAAGATTGAGTTTAAATTTTGTACCGGCCAGCAAAACAAATGGTGTGCCCTATTGTAAACCATAAATGTGAGGAAGGCACCAACCACCAATAGGTGGATTAAGTAACGTTTTTGTTTGGATGAAACACCCTAGTGTGCACCCTTACCAAAAATCATGATTTTTTGAGTTCCAAATCCCACTTTTCATACGATTTTTTCACACTGAAAGAAAGGCTCACAGCAATGTCACATGTTTCACACGTGAATCTGCCCCATACGACTTCACATGTGAATCTAATGTGCAAATCACTTCGAAAAATCTCATCGCGCGACACGGTAAACTCATAAGCAAAACACGCTAACTTCACGTGACGACGCACATGAATTTGCAATGCTTTTCTTTTTAATGTTAGATGTGTTTGTAGTGTAAATCGAACAGATTTCCAATGGTTTTCATTTGTGTTAAAAATGAGAGGGGGTTTCCTTTTTTTTTATTAATTTATTTCTCGGTTTAAGCTATGATTAATATCAATAAAAACATTTTTGAAAGCATGTAAAGAAAAATCACTCATTTCACTTCACTTCACTGTTACGCTCGTGGTTACGCTGCGTTACCACGAAGTTTGTGCACGCCCTGCCGGACCGGAGAATCACAACGACCAGGACGATCGGGAACGGGTTTAACCTGACCGAGCAAAAGTGCACCGAGGCGACCACGTACTGGAGCAGATTCCGAAGCCAAACCCTGATCTTCTGGAAAAAATAAAACGCATTAATTTCAAACAGATTAACTCTTTCACTAGATTATACCTACCACCAGCTCAAAATATTAAAATTATCCTTAGGAAATTTGTTAGCTAAACGATCATTTTAATCCGAAACGATCCGAAAAGCAAATTTTCCACCACCATCGTCAGTGGCCATCTTACTAATGGAGATTTTTCGTCAGACGCATTTCAAAACCAAAACATTCCAATCTAACGTGTTTTTCACTTTAAAATCAAAGGAAATGTCGAATGGGGCAAATCGATGAGAAATTCATTTGAATTTGGAGGGAACTTCATGTGAAAATAGAGTGGAAGGTTTCTCGCTAACGATAAGCTGGTTTCAAGTTATTTTCACATCCATTTGAAATGTAAAACACGTGAGGGCAAATGGAAAAGCACGTGAAAGCATCGTGTAGATTTTTGGAGACACTCACGTGAAAAAACACTTGAGTTTGCTATGTTGGTTTCTTTCAGTGCAGTTCAACCCATATAACCATTTTTATGGTTGTAGTACCTGAACTCAAAAAATCGTATGAAAAGTGGGATTTGGAACTCAAAAAATCATGATTTTTGGTAAGGGTGTGGAAGGAAGCGACTTCTTAGGGCTCTTCTTCCCTAGAGAGCCTGGAGCTTATTAGAGAACGGACATCTCAAACCAAAAGTACCAATCGAAGCACGAGAACTGTCAAACGGAGGTACCAATCGAGCAAAATCCTTTGTCTTATGCTCGATTGGTACCTCCGTTTGACAGTTGTCGTGCTTCGATTGGTACTTTGGTTTGAGATGTCCGTTCTCTAATAAGCTCCAGGCTCTCTATTCTTCCCCCTTTGCTTCCGCCCAGTCACGACGTTCTACCGAGATTCTAACAAAGTTCTTGCAGAGCTGGATATTCTTACAGCATTCTAGCAGCAATGTTCCACCGTTCTAGCGGGATTCTGACAGAACCAGCTCTGCTAGAATATTTCGTGACTGTGCGTTGCTGCCACCCAGTCAACAACTCATGGCCTATCTACAATCACTTTACTTAGAATAGTTAAGTTGCGTAGAACAGATAAATTGCTTAGAAATAGTACCTAACTTACTGTCGTCATCTACAATCAACTTAGCAAACTTGCTGGGCTGTTATACGTTGCTATGCAGTTGTTTGTTTACCTTTGATATAGAAACGTCAACTTGCCGTAGGTTTTGAAATTTTCCAAACCATACGTCAAGTCACCAATTTGCTTACTTTATCATTGTGGAAGATCAGATTCCTTTGCATGGATTCAAATTCCTACGCTAAGTACAATTTTCTAAGTAAAGTGATTGTAGATAGGCCATCAATCGAACTGTCTCTTACAAAATGCGTATATAAATAAAAACAAAAAATCTAGAAATCGAGCCAAACATTTCATTAGGGCACAAAAGCAAAAACCGTGGTTCTAGAAAATCGCTTGCAAAAAATGGACAACTTGTTTCAATTCTTATTTAAAAAATAAGCTTGACTGAGCATGAGCATGAGCATGAGAGACCACCCATGGTTGCCCCTCCGTTGCTGAACAGAACCGTAATATCCTTTCAGCACTACTGATCATAGGCTTCGACGATCTAGTGGTGTTTTCCTTATCAACAGCATGTATGAATGCGCCGAAAAGATAAAACACCATGATTGCTAAAACTAGATCAGTTGCGAATAGGTAACAGTCATTGGCCACCAACGGTGCCCGCCATGTCAGTTTGTAGATCTCGATTTTAAGGGACGGGAATGTTAGTTAGCGCAGGTTGCTACTAGGGCAGCTGATTTACTCTGTGCTTACACCCCACGAGCGCCAGGAACCTGAAAACTTGTTAGTAGGATAGGGTGTTTGGTCAGGATTCATCATAGAAGATGATGATGCGACCCAAAATCATAGTGTTTGTTGAAAGGTATTATATTTTATTCTCAAGGCAAACAATCGGATGCTGCGGATGAGACATTTCCCGTTTAACTGTTGTTAAATTTTTAATGAAATGGTTTAATCTTAGACAGCCGGCTGTGGAAAGATAAAACCAAATAATATTTATTTATAAAATGAGGTATTAAACGCAATGCTGCAATGATAGCGTAGTCTGATTTTTAATTATATAATCATTTAGTTCATGAATTTGTTACGGAATAGACGCGACGAACTCAACCATCAAGTGCCTTCCGATCTTCTTTCTGTTAGCTAGATAAGGTATTGATTTTCGTTGCCTCTCGAGCTACGATGCTATGGAGAGGGCTTAACACACAAACAACCGACGTCGAGCCCTCCGAGCTACGGAGCTATGGGAAGGTCTTTTCAACACAAAAAAGACTCGCGCACCACACAACGCTCTTGATGAATCAAAATAATTTTGTTACGCGATAAACCTAACAAACTCAATCGTCAACTTGCCATCCAATCAGCGATGATGAAGAAAGGGCTTTAAGCACACAATAACTCACCGATTAATATAAATAAAATCTAAGATCGATCTTGTTTTATAGCAACAGCGCAACTCACTCCTGATTTTCACGATCGCGAATACAGCACAAAAAGAACACCACAAAAATCCATCTCACAATCCTAATTTGTTTTTTTTTTCATTTTGCACACAAACACAACCATCCGCTTGCACTGGTGGAACATAATTGAATAATTTCCCCCATCCAGCGCGTCCCTCCACTCACCATTCTTGCAGGCACAATCCTGATTTTTTTCTTCACTTTGCACACAAACACAACCATCCACTTGCACTGACAGAACATTATTCCCACACAAAAGAGACGAAAATTATCGCGAAAAAACAGGACTGCGCGTCCCCAGAAGCACTGCACTTATGACGGCAGTCATTCGTTATTTTCATTTAATATTTACTGAAAACTTCACTACTGAAATTTTTAGTTAGTATTTCGCTCTTTAAAAAATAAGCTTGACTGATGGTATTTTTACTGATGATTCGATAAAACACATCATTATCCTCAACTCTGCTTTACTGCTTCTCAATTTATGTTGATTTTCGCAATAAAACTCATAATTTTAAAAAATCTCGTTATTAGGCCCTTTTGGCTTTCCAACTGCTGTTCATAATGGGCCCTTTCTAAATGCAATTTCGAAGAGAACTAAAAGGGCACTAAAGCGCTGTCACCGGATTGTTGTTTTGAATGATGTTTATGGGCCCTTTTGTTTAGTTAGAAATAATGAGGAATTCAGTGGAAATTTTGATAATTGGTGAAGTTTTGTGATTGAATGGTGTAGATAAGGTATGTAAAGCATAAAAATTCTTCAAAAGTGTACTGAACAGCAGCCACGGGTCCGTATATTTCGATGAAGTTTTTTTCTGCAGAAATGCTTGGTGAAAAGTAAACCAAATTTTGCTTTGAAGTGAATTAGTGTTAAGACTGTATGAAAAGTTCACTTTATAACACAAAAAGTTCCACAACTACGAAAAACTAACAAAAAACAAAAGGGCACATTTGAACTTTTATTTTGGGTTTGGAGTGAAAATTGTTATGTGCCCTTTTGTGTTTTTGATTTTTTCAATGGTAAATTGTTTGCTATCAATCTGATTCTGGAAATTGATTTCAAAGAAAAAAATAGATAATTTCACAAAAGTTTCAATATTAAATATTAAAAATCGAGTTTAAAAATGTGGGCAATTTAGATGACATTGAAAAATAGTAATTTTCCACAACATTTTGACTTTACGAGGCTTTTTCCTGTAAATTATCACTTTTTTCAAAACTTTGGTAAATAGTTTTGCATATTCCTAAGCCGCCCTAAACTCAAACGCAAATGATGCCTTCATTAGTCTCCTAAAACATATGAAAAAAAAAACAAATGAAATTAAAAAAAATCATGTTTTGAGAATTATACATTGATCAAATATATTAGTTTTTTCAGTACAAAAATACAAAAATACAAAAATACAAAAATACAAAAATTCAAAAATACAAAAATACAAAAATACAAAAATACAAAAATAAAAAAATACAAAAATACAAAAATACAAAAATACAAAAATACAAAAATACAAAAATACAAAAATACAAAAATTCAAAAATACAAAAATACAAAAATACAAAAATACAAAAATACAAAAATACAAAAATACAAAAATACAAAAATTCAAAAATACAAAAATACAAAAATACAAAAATACAAAAATACATAAATACAAAAATACAATACTACAAAAACCCAACATCCAACTTGAGACAATCGAACTTCTTCTTCCATTTTAAGGTCATCACAACTACGTTCTTCCTAATTTTCTTTCCCTGAATCATGGTAAATAATTGACCCGCAGCTTATTTGCACCGTACTCTGTACCTGTCTGGAATTGTGAACAAATCATCACTAAGCGTTGAATAATATTTTTTGCCATCCATTTGGAGAAATATTCTTCCAGTGAAAGCTGCAGAGAAATAAAAACCGAATTAGGAACACGTGTTGTGCAGTCTTCGATAATGGGCTTCCAGAGGGTTCATTGACGTAAGACGTAGGGCGTCTATTTTTAGAAGGGAAATTACAGTTTTATGAGAATGAGTACTTTTGTTCTAGCGTGTATGTGTTATTTAAGGTGTTGCAGGTTGATCAAAATGGCATGAGTACTTTTTTTTTTGTATTTTTTTAAGTAAAACTTATTCATCATTTGATTAATTTAAAATTGTATTTCTCATTTTAAATTAAAAAAAAAAACATAAACTATAGTAATTTGGATCATATTTTATTAAATATCAATCCCGCAAATCACCCACAAAACGGCGCAATAAAGGTCGAACATTCTTCTTCTGGAATGATCTGGCAATTACGGACAAGTGCTCGTTATCGGCGAAATAAAGGCTCCTTAACACCTCGGCTTATTTTTTGCACCCATTAGCCCACCCAAATTGAGCCTTTTTTCAAAAACTACTAAATCAGCACTTTTAATTGTAATCTCCGTTTCCTTTCCTCCTGAAAATAATACTCTTATTATTCAAAATACGCTCCTCAATTTTTAGGGGGTAGGATGAAAATTGCAACTCGCATCAGCACTTTTAAAGCCTAATTTAACCGGCCTTTTTGCACAAAAGAGTAATTATCGCGGCCGAGAATGAAAACAAAGATGGAAATGTGGGGGATCTATTTTGGCGGGATCAGTTTGTTATAAAAATAGAAAAGCTATTTATATTGATTTCCTTCCTCCTTCTCCTCCTTGAGCAGAAGTCTGATTGTTTGGCCTTTTTGATTTTTTTCTGCGATTGAACTTTACTCTTCATTCGAATGAACGCCTCTTTCTCGATTATTTTATGGCAGAGGGTGAAATATATTTATAGCTTAAGCAGATGGCTTTTCAACATTTTGCAGCATCGCAAGAACTGACGAAGAAAAGGTCAAAGTTGGCTCTTTTGATTCGTAATGGATTGTTTTTTTTGTTATGATTTTTTTAGATGACTTTTAAAACAAATGTAAAAGTTTGCCATAATGGCGCCATGCTTGACAGTTTCACTGGATTTTTTTATATCAACAAAATAATTCAATCAAATATCGAAAGGAAGGGTGTGACCGAATGAGCCAAGGGTTAAGTTTGGTTGGGATGCCGAAGAATCCATTAAAATGAGCTTGTTTGAAATGGTGACTTTGTGCAATGAGGAAACATTGCATTCTGACGATGATGGTTCTGTTCTGTAAAATGTCCACTTACGGACACATGGCAGTTGAGAAATTTAATTTTGATTGCATTGCGTTGCAACGTATCGTGCAAGCCGTTATGGGTTCATCTGTCAAAACTGCACGCTTGGTGGAAGAGGACACATTGTGCATCAACGTTACCCAGACTTTTATTTTTGCCACTTTTGCAAACAGAACTCAATCGGTTCATTCATTCAATAATTTTCCGTGATTTATCGTTCGGATACGCTAGTGTAAACCCCCGTTCTAAAGTTTAACACAGCGCGAAACACCTCCAGTCCCCTGCTCATACAATGTGGTTCACTAAGTTGTCCTTATCACATCATCGGTCGTGAGAAGCAAATGGCTTTCGACGAAAAAACCAGCCGTCAACCGACCTTCGAGGTCAAGGGAACCCACAATTAATTAGAACAAATGTCATAATTAAAGCCGGAGGTTCGTGATTTGACTGCTGCTCGAAGCTCTTCTAATTGTTATTCAATGCGGAATCATCTGCGTCGAAGCGATGGGCGATGACCCGTGACTTGGTGTTAATTTTTATGGAAAAATTGTTTTTAACACAATGTATTTGGTTTGAAAAATTTCAGTTGACGATTTTCAAAAAAATATCTTTTTTGTCTTTAGTGTGTGCACATCGAACTGTCAAATATGCACGCTACTCAAAAATACTTGAAACCCACCAACCCAAGCTTCACAGCAACTGCACAGAAAGTACGCTTGTTCAACTTTTTCGAGCACATGGTTTCGTGTTTTTGACAGCTGTCAGTCAGTCGAATGAAATTCCATTTGAATTAGCGATTCCGCTCTGTATTTTGCAAAAACTCCTCCATCCTTTGCATCAGGCTTCACTGAACACCAAGATCTGGTGCGCCGTGGTGCGGTTTTCGTGTCACTCTAGAAACCAAACCGAGCTGTTTGTTGTCACACCATAGCAACTGTACCGAAAGCACCTTGGTACACCACCGGTGCACCCAAACTGTATACCAAGGATGCAACTCAACATATGGTTGATCCAAGTAAACCGGAGGCGACATTGTTTTGATTGAGGTTTGCCAGCCATCATTCACAACTTCGGGATGGCGTGGCGGTTGTTGTCTCCGTCTTTTTACCACGAGGTTCCTGGTTCAATCCTGGGTACAATTATTTTTGAGGATTTTTTTTCAATATTTGCTGTCAAAATTACTGATTATATACATTTTTTAAGTAACTTCTTCGAACCTGCGACGCTTTAGTCAAAGAGTTAGAAAATTGAATGGATTTTTGTAGTGGAATAGAGAAAACATTCCATATTATGCAGGCAGGTTTAAGTGAAAATGCCTATTTCAGGGTTATATGCACGAGAAGTTAAAGTTTATATTTCATGACACTACGAAATTCGACACTATTCCTAACGAACTAATCTAAACAAATAAAAAACATTCAAAAAATAAAATAATAACTGTCGAGATTCGAACTAAGAACCTTTAAAATACTAATGCACTGCCTTTGACAACCACACCATTAAGAACTGTTGAGTTCAGTTGGCTTGCAAGGCATCAAGAGTTCCAAACTTCTCCCGTGTGGTAGGCGCAGAAACCATGTCAGTTTTGTGTACCCGATCCACACCGCCGTCACACCAAACTTCGGTTTGGTGCACCGATCAAGCTACCGAGTTGTGTCGGGTTTTGGGTCGTGACGAGAAATGGTGCGCATAGAAAAACCGGTATCATAGCAAACCGTTGTCGCACCCGTCAAAAGGTAAGTCTGCTTTGCATACTTCACCTGCAAATCGATACTCCAAAATCACTTCCGTGCCATAATTTATGCACCGTCCGTGGAACGTGTATCCCGTCTTACACATAAACGATTTTTTTCCTGAACGAGGGGCTCGACACGTGACAGTATATTCCACCTGTAGTAGACCGACTATAACCCGCACGCCCATCGCAAACCATTTGATGCTATCTTGGCGAAGTTTTTTTCATTTCTCTCTCAAATTCTTTACTCGTGACCATAAACGACCCCAAAACTTGCTCGTAAACCAGCTACTAAAAGCAAAACAAAGTTTATGGTAAAAGTTCGAGGTGAGTTTCGAAGTTTTTTGCGATTTCTTTTAAGCATTGAACTTGAATTTGCAAGATCATTTGCAAAAAGAACATTGTTTTATCACACCGGAAGAGATTGCTTTTAAGGTTTAGATAGCTAGGCGTTTTTTCTAGACTTGTTAATATTTTTATAGTGTCGCCATTATGACACCCAAAAAAAAAAAACTGACAGCCACGTTAATGTCGTATGCTTTAATGAGCTCAGCAAATTTCCCGAATTTAATTTCTACCCTTCGTCGTGGCTACACCTTATTAAAAAGCACCAAAACAAGTGACTATTGGACAAGCATATGGCGGGCGTGTCAAAAGCCCAAACCGAAGCATGCCTTGATCTTCGTTAGCATCGGTCGAAAAAAATAATCCATAGCGGCCTACTACGACCCTGGTTGCGTGCAGGTGGAAGTTGGCGGTTTGACCGTCACTAGAAAAAAGTGACTAATTAGATAACTCTAATAAAAGTTGGGTGTGAGATTTTGGTGAGCTTTTTCTGTTTTTTAAGCGTTCGATCGGATTTATGGCTAGTTATTTTGAAGCATTTGACTGGGGACGTTTTCACTGCTGGCCAAACAACAGTTTTTTTTTGGTTTAGTGTTTGTTTTAGCAATACCGCCCTAGCATTCAAACGTCAAAACCAGTTGTCAAACTGATATTGACATTTTAACCCCATTGTCCGACGATTTCCCCAGTCACAAAATATTCTATCAGAGCTGGTTCTGCCAGAATCCTGCTAGAATGGTTGAACATTGCTGCTAGAATGCTGTACACCCAAAATTTAGAGTCGAGAGAATCGTTCCCTCAAAATTTATTGAGGGCTCAAAGAAAAAAATGAAAGAATAATGCTACCAACTCACACCATAATGACAAATGTGTTCATTCGTTGATTGATACAATAAATCTCCAACAAGTGTCATACATCGACACCTGATCACTTCTTGGTCAGCAAGCTGTGGTGGCCGAGGCAGTTAAGTCATTGTGTCAGTCTGTCAAAGTTCTCTGGTTCGATTCCCGCAGTCGACACAAATGACTCGACTCGAGGCCATTATTTTCTCGGACGAGCGCAGCCCAGATTTGGTTGTAAGAATATCCAGCTCAGTAAGAACTCTTCTAGAATCCTGCTAGAACGTCGTGACTGGGTCCAAGCACGTGGTTTCAAGCTTTTGACAACTGTCAGTCGATCCAATAAACGAATTTTGATTCGCTCTTTTGAATATAGTTCCATTCGAATCCACGATTTATGTCATTCCTTAAAAAAATGAAATCTAATTTCTATTTCTAACGGATTTTGATCAACCGCGGTAGATTTTCTTGCAATAATTCGTTAGCGTCGAACTGTCAAAAATTGATCGCGGTGGATACTTTTCTCCCACAGTTTTTTTGTGTGTGGTAGATGCTTTGGTGGAATTCGGCTCTAGACTTTTTTTTTATTAGGTCCTACAAACAAATGAAAACATTGAGTGAATCATCCCTCTAATGTCAATGTCTATCGGAGAAACGGAGTATTCTTTTTTAACGTAAAGCAAACAAAAAAACAGATTTATGGACCCCCTATTAACAAAATGTCCATACCAATTTTTGAGATATTCAAAAAAGTGTCCGATTTTCTGAGTTCAGGTACTACAACCACTTGAATGGTTATATGGGTTGAACTGAAAAATTCGTATGAAAAGTGGGATATTGAACTCAGAAAATCATGATTTTTGGTTAGGGTGTAGGACATGTGGTTTAATGCCTTACACACACATTCAAAATCCTTCAGTTTTCGCCAAAACCGAACCTTCTCAGAAGTGAGTAAATGGGACATCTGTAAGATTTTAGTGAATTTCACTCAAACCCGATCCTACCAAAAAATGAGTTAGTGACTAAGTTAGTGAGGACTCGCCAAAATCGTCTCACTTATTCATTCCTGAGTATGTTTGGTTTTGACGTAATATGAGTGAATTTGGGCGTGAGTGTCACACACACAGATTCGCTCAGCAATTCGAGACACGTTGCAGGTAATGAAGATTTTGACACGCATGTTTTAAATATGTAATTAATTCATAGACATAATAATTTTGTCACGTGCGTCTTTTCAAGCATGAAGTAGAATATGGCGGTCTAGATGACGATAATTTTGCACAAAATGCAAACCAGGTGCGATCGATTGATGGAAAACAGAAATTGGATCTAAAGATTAAAGACTTCTAGAGTTTTTTTTTATTAGGTCCTATAAACATATGAAAGACAATAGTTTATTGGTCCTTTTCAAAAAAAAACTCTGGACTTGATTTTGGTCAAATTTGAATCACAACAATCGTTGTTTTTAAACTTTAAAAATCATCGTAAATGTTTTCCACACAAATTGGAATGAAAAAGTATTAGTTTGTGTTTCAATGTTGAAAGAATAAAATGTCGTTAGTTTAATAAAAACTGCACGACCAGTGCATCGTAAAGAGTTGAACTTTATTCCTAGTGGCATCATGCAACACTTGTCGTTACCACGACAGTTGAACGCAAAATGATGCACTCTGAGGTGACACCCCTCCCCTCCTCTTGCTTCTTGCTCCTGGGTGAGCACGCACAATGGCACTTGATAAACTTCACCCCGAAACCCATGCAGCAATAGTTTTCTGTCACGTAGCTTAAACTCAAATCTGGGTAGAGTTTTGTAAACGTGCACAGTTCCAGGACTTTCCTCACAAAAAAAATAATAAAAGCAAATTTATGATTTTCGCCTTCAACGGTGGGATGATGGAGGGCGGTTGCTGTGGGGATGATGAGTGCCAGTGGCACGGCAGGTTATTGACTTAATACCATCTCACATAATCGCACATCGGTTGACGCCGCCGGCTTGGGAATGGTTCAAAACAAAGCCAACATGTCGTTCGAGCTCAATGGATGCATTCAGGTTTTGTACGTTCTGGAGTAGAATTTGCCGCTCGTTAGGTGACTGCATAAGAACTTTCCAGAATGGCGTTGAAGTACCTATGTTGATAAAATGAATTGAAGGCAGATCGACGGCCGCCCGATATCAGTACAAGTTGTACGACATTGATCTGTCAAAAGTGCAGATTTTGTAACTGGATACGTTACACGTTAAAACTTATTATGTTAGTATTGAGTTTGAATCGCTTTTGCTGCGTGGACATTCGCACAAAACGCACAAAGACCACACACCTTTACAATTTAAAAGCAAAACAGCTGAGAATACTGTCGCAAGCCGTTTTGACCAAACGTGGGTTGGTTGAAAACTTTGCGGCAATCAAAAACGGACCAAATATCGAATTCTATGCTGGGTTTCAGACATTCGTACGCACTGAACGTCCATCGGAATTTGAAATTGAGCAGAGTAAGGGTGGCCACAAAACGAAAAAGAACGCGCTAAAACATCAAGCGGATTAGTGCTCATAATCCGTGTACATTGTACTCAACTTGAAATGACGCCGAGGAGGCTCACTCAATGTGATGTGCGTACATTAATCATAATTGCGGTTTGCCATAGCCGGTCAGATCGAGTTATAATAGTTGTAGAGTGAACAGTTTTCCTAGGGTTAAATGACCTGAAAAAAGTTCTAAAAAAAATAAAATAATAAAGTTAAATATTTGGTTTTAGCGTGCACAAACATAAAAAAGAACTGTCATCAGTAAAATCTCCGTGATTTAACGTGATTTCACACTCTCAGTTGAATTCACCCAACATAGTTAAAATCTTACTTCAGTATGATTCGAAAGTTCCTAAGTTTTTCAGGAAAATTTTATTTCATCAACAGGTCATGAAATGATCTTACAGGGTTCTAAAACTCGCTGGCCAGTTTCTGAAAAATTCTTTCCAAAAAACGCCTGTGGACTGCTTCTTCGCAAAACCAGCTTTATTGTGTTCCTGCGAGTTTCAATATCAGGTTTTTCCAACCAGAGTCAAACTGGTTTTCTGGGTGAATGTCACTGCGAATCATCCCGTAAGATAGTTCACGCGCGAATTTCTTTCCGCGAACTCGTTTTTGCGACAGATTTACATAAAGAAACATCTGATGTTATTTTGGGATGTTTTGGTCGCAAAATTTTCGCAACGTCATGCCTCGAAAACCAGTTGTGGACCGTGCCAAATGTGGGTTAGAAATGGAAATTGGCCCCATCCTCTAGCCACTCCTGAGGTAAGAGAAGCTGCGACAAGTTGGAGCTGTGAAAATTTCGTACACGTACATTCAAAATCACTTATTTTTTATTAAAATTGAAGTTACTCTCAAATGGGTAAAAAATGCCAACCGTCAGATTTGAGTGAACTACAGGTTAGCGTGCCCCCCAAAGTTGGCGTCCCTGACACCTACAAACAATATTTTCAAAAAGCTGAGAAAATTGGTTGTTAGTTGCTGAAGTACCGCCCTTTAAATTCTAAATTTTGTGGAAAATTTGTTTTTCTCAGTGTCTTCTAATCACCTCTAATTCGACAATAATAAATGTTTTTTTTTTGAGTGAAACATTCTGTTTTGTTTTTGGAGGTCAAGCCCAACATTTTGAACATCATATTATTTACAAACTTTTTTAACCTTCTCCTAGTGGAAAATTGTCCAAAGAATCCGAAAATGCATTCCGTTTTCCGATTCAAAATCATGTTCATTGAGAAAATCATGACACTTTGAGTAGTTTAAAATAATGACTTTCATCAACATTTTCTTAACTATAGTTAACTAACTTTTTAAACTTTTCAAAATTTTATGAAAAGTTCTTCTCGTGGTACTTTGAACACTTCTCTACCACGGTCAGTATGATTCTAAACCATTCCTTACGTATTTTAATTGTACTCTTCATTTTGCGGAAAAATCACAAACCTATCAAAGTCACCCCGGCTATCAAAGTCACCCCGTTTTACGGTATTCTAAAAGATTTCAGCAAGGTATGAAGGTAAATTGTTAAATGATAAATTGTAGGAATTGTAAATGATATATAAAATGCTACACTTCACACACACTACACAACAACAATGCAATTATTGATCGGAGCGTTTGGTACGGTATGTCCACGCATCCTTCCTCCCCTGTAGATTCTCTGAAATGTGATCCGTTCTCAGAATCCTCTCTGCGGTAAACGCAACGTAGTAGGGCTGGCCGCTTTAATTTTTGTATTACATTTTCGGGTGTTCTCGGATGTACTGCAATTATTAATAATGACAAGAAAAGTGCTTGGGGCGTCATCTAATCACAAGACTTTCCAGCATGCTTTCATCGGACTGGCTACGTTTGTGTTAGATTAGATTAGATTAGATTAGATCAAGCCCAACATTTTGAACATCAAAAATAAATTGTCTCACTGTCTCAGCCTTTTCAAAAGGTTCATCTTGCTTTAAAATTTCAACATTATTTAAATTGAAAGGAGCCGAAAATGTTACAAAAGTTTTATTTTTTTAGATTGTTTGATTAACCAATATTTTCTGAGACATTGCGAGTTAAAAATGACGACTAATTAGATGACACTGTGTAAAACTTTTAGATTTTCTAAATAGCAATTAATTTTTATAAAATGCCGTTATTTCAGCAAAAAATTATCCAATTTTCAATGTCAAGAAATGAAAATTTTGCAAAAATTTCAGATTTTTCAAATTTTAGTTAAAAAGTAAAATGTTGATAACATTTTCTTTGGAAATCAGAAAGTACTTTTTCATTATTGATTGACTTTTTTCGACGTTGATTCAAAAGTTTAAATAAAATCAGGATTTAAAAACTATTTTGTTTAATCTTCTATATCTTCTTTGTGGTCTCTATTGCAAGTTTCTGCTCGAACCTAGGAGTCCGAAGGCTTGAATGGGGAGAGCACCCAAACCTCTTTTTACTCCAAGGAACCTTCCACCCCAGTGTTTGAACTGACGACCTTCGGATTGCGAGTCCAACCGCTGCCAGCGATTCCACCGGAGTAGGCTTGGTTTGGTGTGTTGTTTGTACTTATGGCATGGAGACGACTCCTACACCTGGAATGACTTAACGGCCTAACAACCAAGGCCGGGACCGATTTTACTTCCTCATCCGATGGAAGGTTGGAGCAGATGGGAATCGAACCCAGAATCATCCGCTTACAAAGCGGACAGCGTAACCATTCGGCCACGCACTGCCACCACCAAATTCACCATTCTCAAAATACAGATTCTAGAATATTTATGTTACATGTTTGTAAGGACAGCTGTAAAATTTGTACGAAAGCAGGTCTAAATGAACCAACCACGTCACATCAAATGTTCAAAGTTCAAGAAAAATAAAAGAATGCAAAATATAAAATTCCCTGAAAAGGCTGACTTCTGAGAGAACTGCTCTGATGTAACTACACTCATCCTAAATAACTGATTTCTGAGTAATTTTCACTCAGTTTCCGTGGAACCAACCCTATTTTTTATTCCCAGACATGAAACTCCCAAACTCATCTTTTACGGTGTAACGAAATGGGTAAAACTACAACAAAATTTAGTTATTTTAATCAGTAGTATTCAAGGACAGCAACCAAAGGAGTTGGACCCAATCCTGCAACAATCTGATTGTAAAAATAACCAAAAATTGCTGTAAATCATTTTGTAGACAGTACTTTAGGGGATGAATCAAAAATTGTATCGATAGTTCCCGTAGACTTGCAGATACTAAAATGTCTGTAACAAAATCTAGGTGCAAAAGCTCTGCTTGATGTGTACCGTTGAAATAACTTAATTTTTTTTAATTCGAACTTATTCCGTTCAGTTTTGACGAAATTTGATTGATTTAGGATGAAAGTGTCGCATAGAGTTCTTGAACTGAGTGGTTAATGTCTGGGTGTTGAAGTTACGATTTAACAAATTTGTTCCTTAAACATTGCAGACATTTATATACGTTGAACGATATCTGGTAATTTAATGCTAAAACACTGTTAGAAACAGTTCTTGCTAATTTTTCACGCTTTCTTTAGTTCTAACAAATGTAACTGATTTAATTTGAAATGATTGAGCGAACCAAACAGTGGCAAATCCATGTTTGTTTAAAATGAGTCAGTAGGAAACCCCAAGTATTATATTGAGAAGATGGATCTACTCAACATTCAAATTACTTCATGTTTACCCAACCGTTTAGCCGCACTGACAAATTGTCGAAAAATTTAAATTTATTCGCAAACAAGACTTGAGCTGGCGTTTGCCTAGAACTGCTTGGCAGTGCAAAGTTCCAACGCGTCAAAAGTAGAGCAATTTCAAATAACGGCTTCTTTTTTCGAGCAGGTCATTCCAAACTTCAGAACACATTGCGCGCAAAAATCGATGAAAATTCAAACAAACAAAAAACTAACCAAAGTAAACAAAAGTAACAATTTACATCGAGCCCAAAAGGAGCGGCAAAAAATGCCGCCACGCGATGACCCCATAAGAAGTTGCCAATTCACGAAGAAAAATTGGAAGTGTTTGCAAAACTTTCGGCGGCGGCCGCACCGTAGCCAACCGGAGAGCCACTGAAACCTGGCGGCCCTCTTCTGACAGAAATGCAACCAAACTAAAGGTTGTAACATGTGGCGATTTCCAAATGATTTGTATCAGAAGCGAAACCGTTTCATCCATTCCTTTGACGACGTTTTGTTTGCAAAATTTGAAAGAGAGTGACGCGACATCTGCATGTTGCAAGGCGAATCAAATTTTGACGCGTCGCCATAATGGCGGTTGCCATAAAAAAAAAGAAAAACAAACAAACTTCAAACTTCCGATTCTTCACGTAGCCCAAATGCAAAGGTCAGCCGGGGTCTCCGGAATCGAGAAGCTTCCACCGACCGGCACCGATCGGCATCGATCGGGGGGGAGTAATTATCTACCATGATCCGGAGAGGGGCGCCTAATCATTGCCAATGGCTGGAACATTCGATTTGAATGACCGAGATCGAACTACTTGGAGGTTTGCGCTTGTGCGTCTTTATATTGACGATTTTCTTTTCAGGTTGTTTTTGCAACTGGAGTTCTTGACCTGGGAGCTGAGAGATGAACAGGCACATTTGAGAGGATGTTGGAGGCGCGAAACTTCTGGATGCTGGCTAACACAAGCCGGAAAATTGATCGAAAAATGAAAAGTTTTACAACTGGCTTCAGTTAGACATACATTCAGTCAATAATGGTGTCAAATAAACCTATTATAGACTTAATTATTAAACTCTGTTCTCATCATGATTAAGATAAGTGAACTCCGTTAAATTATGCATAGTATCCTTAAAATGAATTTACAAGAGAACTTCATCTATCATTTGTTTCAATTACAAAGTATTCGTAATACAAAAAAATATAAAACATGACTAAATTGTTTGGTGAAAAACACAATATTCACAAAATGAACTCTGGGAAATTATAATATAAGGTAATTTTTTTTTACTTTTGCCAACATTGGGTCTATTCATCATAAAAAGCATAAAATTCTGCAATGGTTCTGTTATAAAATAATGAAAATGTTAAAAAAAATTCTTGTGATTTTCATAATTTCGTGAACTTTTAGAATATTTTTATTTTTCTTTGATTTTTTAATTTTAAGAATTTTTAGTTTTTTTTGGAATTTTTGTAATTTTTAAAATATTAAACATTTTCAGATTTTTTTTATTTTCACCTTAAAAAAACTGAATTTTCTGAATATTCTAAATTTTCTTGTATTTTGTTTCTTAATTTTCCAAATTTAATATACTTTTAATACCAAAAAATTTTAAATTTTTCAAATTTTCAGAATTTGAAGAATTTTTAGAATTTATAGAATTTTTAGAATTTTTAGAAAATTTTGGAATTTTTAGAATTTTTAGAATTTTTAGAATTTTTAGAATTTTAAGAATTTTTAGAATTTTTAGAATTTTTAGAATTTTTAGAATTTTTAGAATTTTTAGAATTTTTAAAATTTTTAGAATTTTTAGAATTTTTAGAATTTTTAGAATTTTTAGAATTTTTAGAATTTTTAGAATTTTTAGAATTTTTAGAATTTTCAGATTTTTCAGAACATTCTGAATTTTCAGAATGTTCAGAATTTTCAGAATTTTCAGAATTTTCAGAATTTTCAGAATATTCAGAATTTTTAGAATTTTCAGAATTTTCAAAATTTTCAGAATTTTCAGAATTTTCAGAATTTTCAGAATTTTCAGAATTTTCAGAATTTTCAGAATTTTTAGAATTTTTAGAATGTTCAGAATTTTCAGAATTTTCAGAATTTTCAGAATTTTCAGAATTTTCAGAATTTTCAGAATTTTCAGAATTTTCAGAATTTTCAGAATTTTCAGAATTTTCAGAATTTTCAGAATTTTCAGAATTTTCAGAATTTTCAAAATTTTCAGAATTTTCAGAATTTTCAAAATTTTCAGAATTTTCAGAATTTTTAGAATTTTCACATTTTTCAGAACATTCAGAATTTTCAGAATGTTCAGAATTTTCAGAATTTTCAGAATTTTCAGAATATTCAGAATTTTCAGAATTTTCAGAATTTTCAGAATTTTCAGAATTTTCAGAATTTTCAAAATTTTCAGAATTTTCAGAATTTTCAGAATTTTCAGAATTTTTAGAATTTTCAGAATGTTCAGAATTTTCAGAATTTTCAGAATTTTCAGAATTTTCAGAATTTTCAGAATTTCAGAATTTTCAGAATTTTCAGAATTTTCAGAATTTTCAGAATTTTCAGAATTTTCAGAATTTTCAGAATTTTCAGAATTTTCAGAATTTTCAGAATTTTCATAATTTTCAAAATTTTCAGAATTTTCAGAATTTTCAAAATTTTCAGAATTTTCAGAATTTTCAGAATTTTTAGAATTTTCAGAATTTTCAGAATTTTCAGAATTTTCAGAATTTTCAGAATTTTTAGAATTTTCAGAATTTTCAGAATTTTCAGAATTTTCAGAATTTTCAGAATTTTCAGAATTTTCAGAATTTTCAGAATTTTCAGAATTTTCAGAATTTTCAGAATTTTCAAAATTTTTAGAATTTTCAGAATTTTCAGAATTTTCAGAGTTTTCAGAATTTTCAGAATTTTAAAAATTTTCAGAATTTCAGAATTTTCAGAATTTTTAAAATTTTCAGAATTTTCAGAATTTTCAGAATTTTCAGAATTTTCAGAATTTTCAGAATTTTCAGAATTTTCAGAATTTTCAAAATTTTCAGAATTTTCAGAATTTTCAGAATTTTCTTATCTAGTACTAATTGTTACCCAAAGTTGAGAGGATCAAAAGTTGAACTGAATACAATTAGTGAAGTTTCTTGACTGACGTAACCTTCATTTATTGTTTTAACCAAAGTATTTTTTCGGTCCACTAATTTACGTAAGCCCAAATTCGAGTGTACCTGAAGCTGTTCCACTTCACGATCGTCATTTGTCGCGTTTGTTGCACGATATTCAATTTGAAATTTAAAATTCTGTTTGATTTTTAATCGAAAATCACAAGCTTCAACGCACTCACTCACATTTCATTCCTCGCTAGTTCTTTAAACCAATTAATAAATGTCTCAATTTTCACCACGCGTCCGTTTCGCGCCCATTCAAGTCGCCGGTTTGTTTCGCTTTGTTTTGCTACGACGCCAATTTTCCACGCGTCGCGACGCCCAACGCAAGATCGCCTTCGGATGTCGCGCAACACGGCGATCGCGTGTCGTGCGACTTCACGGCACGTTGCGCAGTATAAAACTTCGGTGCGACACGGGGCCCAAAATCACTTCTCGTTTATCTTTCGGCCGTGGCTCAAGTGGCTCAAGTTGAGGGCGTTCTGTTTCGATTTTTCCCCCCCATCGAGGTTGGGAGCTTTAATTTAATAATTTTGATGTTCGTGAGTCCGAATCCCTATGAGTGTGTGCAATTGTGTTCGTGATCGTGCGAGACTTTTTTGTGGTGAAAAGAGAAAATAAAACACGAAAAGTGCTGTGAATCGAGTGAAAGCTTTCGAAAAAGGACCTTTCGCAGGATTGAAAGTCAGAAGTTTTGTGCTAAACAAAAATACACGTAAATCAGAGGAAAATTTTACGCCAGATGCAAGGATAGTAATTGTGTGATCGTTTCTTGTAATCGAAAATCGTGATAAAAAAAAACCAAGAGAAAGAGAGCGAGTGAAAAAAGTGAAGGGACTTTTCGCGGACGAAAAACTTCGAGCTGCTGGTAAGAATTTAAAATTCCAAAAAGCAGATTTGTGGATTAAATTGGTTTACATCGTCAACGCGAGACCAAGCTGTTGTAACAGAGCCGAGCAGCTTTTGGGAAGCTTCAAGGACGCACGATATCGCGAGTAGCGCAAAGTTGAATAAATAGGTGAGTTTTGAGGTGGATAAAAACGAAAAAAAAAAGATTCATCTGTTTAATGAATACAAATCTTAGTGAAATAGTGATGGAATTTATTGACTTTCACATCATTTTAATTTAGTTATTTAAGCTGTGACATTAACCTGCTACAGATGTTATTTTTCATTTATTTAATTAATGTTTTCTAGCTGTTCCGTGAACAATCTCTGTAAATCTAACAAGATTCAAGTAACATTTAAAAAAAAATAAGAAGAAAAAATTTGCGATTTAGTTTTCTATCTCGAAATATTCAGGCAAATTTCAATTATTTAAGGCCCCCTCCATCCTTTAAAAGGGGGTACAAATAATTTTTGATAAAAATTTAAATTTTTAACTGGAAGAACTTGTACAATTTATTGTAAACAATTAAGAATACAATGTAAAAGGTATTTTTTGCCTTCCTCACTGAGGTAAGGCTATAATCCTGCTCTAAAAATGAACTTTTTATTAAGAGCTCAGAGACACACCTTCATGTATACTTATCGACTCAGAATCGAAAACTGAACAAATGTCTGTGTGTGTGTGTGTATGTGTGTGTGTGTGTATGTATGTATGTGTTCAAAATTCTTGCCAAGTTTTCTCAGCACCGGCTGGACCGATTTTGATCAAACCAGTTTCATTCGACTTGGTTTAGGGTCCCATACATCGCTATTGAATTGTTTGAAGTTTCGATAAGTAGTTCAAAAGTTATATATAAAAATGTGTTTTCACATTTATCCGGATCTCACTTATATGCATGAAAACTATGTCCGGACCCATCATCCGACCCATCGTTGGTTAGGTAATCAAGAGACCTTTCCAATGAGTCCAGATCATTCAAGATATGGCAACCCTGTCTCGAGTTATGACCACTTAAGTGAAATTTATGTACTTTTTTGAAGCCGGATCTCACTTAAATGCATGTAAACGATGTCCGGATCCATCATCCGACCTATCGTTGGTTAGGTAATTGAAAGACCTTTCCAAAGAGTCCAGAACATTCAAGATCTGGCAACCCTGTCTCGAGATATGACCACTTAAGTGATATTTATGTACTTTTTTGAAGCCGGATCTCACTTAAATGTATGTAAACGATGTCCAGATTCATCATCCGACCCATCGTTGGTTAGGTAATCAAGAGACCTTTCCAAAGAGTCCAGAACATTCAAGATCTGGCAACCCTGTCTCGAGTTATGACCACTTAAGTGATATTTATGTACTTTTTTGAAGCCGGATCTCACTTAAATGTATGTAAACGATGTCCAGATTCATCATCCGACCCATCGTTGGTTAGGTAATCAAGAGACCTTTCCAAAGAGTCCACAACATTCAAGATCTGGCAACCCTGTCTCGAGTTATGACCACTTAAGTGATGTTTATGTACTTTTTTGAAGCCGGATCTAATTATATGCATGTAAACGATGTCCGGTTCCATCATCCGACCCATCGTTGGTGTGATAATCAAGAGACCTTTCCAATGAGTCCACAACATTGAAGATCTGGCAACCCTGTCTCGAGTTATGACCACTTAAGTGCTATTTATGTACATATTTTTCTGGATCTAAAAAAATAGCTTAAATATGTGTCCAAACCACTCATATTACCCATTGTTGATAAAAAGTGAGGAAGGCATCAACCACATAGGTGGATTAAGTTAGTTTTTGTATTCATTATTGAAAAAGGACTTTTGGACTTTAGGCCCACGCACAGATTGGAAAAAACGTAAAGATTCATGTGTAAGATTCATCATTATTTTAAAAAAAGTTTCAAGCATTTTGTGATGTTTTTTGTTTCAAAGTTTTGAAAATTAGACTTTAAATAAAACTAAATTCCAGATTTCGAGAATAATTTTCAAAAATTGTAAACAAGAAACTTTCGCCAAATTCTTTACACTTTATGAAAGTTGTGTTACTGCCAAATTTAACTAATCTGTGGTTCGAAAATAAAAAAAATAAGGTTTTCCATTTAGTTATGAATGCAAAAATTAACGTTCTTATAATGTATTCTTAGTAGTTTGCAATCGACTGCACAATTTGTTTTCTTGAAAATTTGTAGTTTTAGCAATCATTAGTTTTGGCGCATGTTTTTTTTTCAAATCAAACATTGAAAGGAATAAAAAATGCTTTGATTTGAAATTTATAAATTAAAAGAAAACAATTACTCTTTTTCAAGATTTTTGATCTATTACAGCTGCTTTTATCATTTTTTGCAAGATCAATTGATCTAAACATTTTTTTTTCATTTAGAAAAAACTTTTTTTTTTCAATGACGAAAAAATGGACCAGTAAATTATTGGAAAAAAATCATTTAATAATCTTTTATATAATAAAAATGAAAGTTATTTGGTTTAATGCCCTTTTTATTTTTATAATTTTTTTTTAGCAAATTTCGAAGGTTTTTGGAGTAGTTTTTCCTGCTCCTACCAATTTCATTGTTAGTATATCAAATTACACAAAAAAGAATTATAGTGTAAACCATAGTTGAAAGGAACACTAACAATCTATTAGGTTATAAGTTATACGAAATTGTGAACTGAATTTGAATTAAAAATTATGTAAATTATCAACATTCTGTACATTCAATATTTAGTGCATTTTTTTATCAAAATTTGAATATACTGTTTAGCACTCATATTTTTATAAATTTTTAATGCTTTTATCGATAATTTAATAGAATTAGATTTATTTTAAAATCAGCTAACAAAATAGGGCTTTCTGAAACTGTTTTTTTTTTCACATTTTAATTTTTAAGGATAAATTCTAATGTTATTAGGCCAACAAAAGTTTTTAAAGTATTTTTATGCCATAAAAAATACACTTAAACATTGTTTTAAAACAGCATTCATGATACAGTGCAGACTCGATTATTCGAAGGCCTCGGAAAAATTTCACTCCGAATAATGGAATCTTCGGATATTTAATTCATAATATCGCTTAAGAAAAAAAAAAAAACTCCAGATGTAGTAAACAATCATTAATATTTTCAACACGCAAAAGCATGGCTAAAAATCAATGTATTTCAATCGAATATTTGCTATTATATTAACGTATCGATCAATTCAAAAGCAGTGTATTCGCTAATAGAATTTTACAAAAGAAAAAAAAATACCCCCTTCTAGACCCAGTGTTACTAGGGACCTACATAGGGAAATGAAATGTTCTGGGAGAAATTTCAAACACCCAAAGTCATTCAAATTTAAGGTTGAAAAACTTGTTGTTTTTTATTTGGTGCTGATACTTTTCTTGCACCGAACAAGCACAAACATAACAAAAACTACCAGATTATTATCAACAACAGTTTTACAATACTTGTAATTGTCATAAGTCTCGTTTTTTTGCCAAAATTATTTAAAAATGATTCCGACCTTGTTCTTGCATGATCTTGTTGCTCGATTGGACTTTAGGCCCACGCACAGATTGGAAAAAACGTAAAACATCAGGATTAAGGATGATCAGATTCATCATTATTTTAAAAAAGTTTCAAGCATTTTGTGATGTTTTTTGTTTCAAAGTTTTGAAAATTAGACTTTAAATTTAGTTTTTATTTTATTCAAAATAAAACTAAATTTCAGATTTCGAGAATAATTTTCAAAAATTGTAAACAAGAAACTTTCGCCAAATTCTTTACACTTTATGACAGTTGTGTTACTGCCAAATTCAACTAATCTGTGGTTCGAAAATAAAAAAATAAGGTTTTCCATTTAGTTATGAATGCAAAAATTAACGTTCTTATAATGTATTCTTAGTAGTTTGCAATCGACTGCACAATTTGTTTTCTTGAAAATTTGTAGTTTTAGCAATCATTAGTTTTGGCGCATGTTTTTTTTTCAAATCAAACATTGAAAGGAATAAAAAATGCTTTGATTTGAAATTTATAAATTAAAAGAAAACAATTACTCTTTTTCAAGATTTTTGATCTATTACAGCTGCTTTTATCATTTTTTGCAAGATCAATTGATCTAAACATTTTTTTTTCATTTAGAAAAAACTTTTTTTTTCAATGACGAAAAAATGGACCAGTAAATTTTTGGAAAAAAATCATTTAATAATCTTTTATATAATAAAAATGAAAGTTATTTGGTTTAATGCCCTTTTTATTTTTATAATTTTTTTTTAGCAAATTTCGAAGGTTTTTGGAGTAGTTTTTCCTGCTCCTACCAATTTCATTGTTAGTATATCAAATTACACAAAAAAGAATTATTAGTGTTGTAACGAGGCTGCTGAAGGTCACAACAACAACGATCTTTTCGAGGTCAAGGGTTCGGAGATCAACACCACTACCGATGAAGATCATCCAACGCCGGGGCTGGTCTTCGTGGGACGTGTGAAGACTCGTCAGTCTAAGCCGAGAGCTAAGAAGAAAGCCCACGGCAAGCGTGGAAAACGTTGAATTTATACTGTTGTTCGATTTGCTAAATAAATAAATTTAAATAAGTAACTTTTTCGTGTTACAACTTGGGGGCTCAACCGGGATAGATCCCAGCTACAACAACATGAGCTACAGCAGATTCAAACCGTGGTTTTCCAAGCCGTGCGCACCTAAATTCAACGGCAACATCTTCAACTACCCGGCGGTGGAATTCATTCAGGACTTCGAAGACTACATCGAATTGGTGCAGTTCAACTACCGTGTAAATCAGTGGACTAAGCGAAGTGTGTTCTTATCCTACCTTGAACACGATGCGAAAATTTGGGCGAAAGTTTTCGGGAACAAATATCGGACCTACGAGGACGTAAAATTGGCCTTCTTGCGGAGGTTCTGGGGCGACGATGTGCAGCGACACGTGATGGAAGAGTTTCTGTACGGAACGTATCGACAGAAGGGCCAATGGTCGAAAATGGCCCTGTACTTCATCGGGATGCTGCGCCGGATGTCATTTGTGATACCATCACTACCTGACTTATCATTTCTGGACACTATTGGGTACCATTATCCACACCACATCCAGCAGCAGTTAATTAAACAGCAATCAAACGAAGATGCTTACTTGTATTTGCTGGAGGTCGACCGATCGCTGAACAAGGCCACGCAGATCTTCAAAATACGACGACAGATGCAGCAACTGTCTTACTCTGCTGGTCGTCATTTGCCAGAATATTGCAAGAACAGTGACTACAAATACCATGAAGCCTCTACAATTATTAGGAACGAAGGAACGAGACACGATTCGCCTGATCGAGATACCATTACTACTGTTGGACCCGACAGCGATGATGTGTTGAATACAACTGCTATCACTCCAGAGTCGCTTGGCAGTTCTAGCGGGGGGAGATGTAACGAGGCTGCTGAAGGTCACAACAACAACGATCTTTTCGAGGTCAAGGGTTCGGAGATCAACACCACTACCGATGAAGATCATCCAACGCCGGGGCTGGTCTTCGTGGGACGTGTGAAGACTCGTCAGTCTAAGCCGAGAGCTAAGAAGAAAGCCCACGGCAAGCGTGGAAAACGTTGAATTTATACTGTTGTTCGATTTGCTAAATAAATAAATTTAAATAAGTAACTTTTTCGTGTTACAGTGTAAACCATAGTTGAAAGGAACACTAACAATCTATTAGGTAATAAGTTATACGAAATTGTGAACTGAATTTGAATTGAAATAATTAAAAATTATCAACATTCTGTACATTCAATATTTAGTGCATTTATTTTATCAAAATTTGAATATACTGTTTAGCACTCATATTTTTATAAATTTTTAATGCTTTTATCGATAATTTAATAGAATTAGATTTATTTTAAAATCAGCTAACAAAATAGGGCTTTCTGAAACTGTTTTTTTTCACATTTTAATTTTTAAGGATAAATTCTAATGTTATTAAGCCAACAAAAGTTTTTAAAGTATTTTTATGCCATAAAAAATACACTTAAACATTGTTTTAAAACAGCATTCATAATACAGTCGATTATTCGAAGGCCTCGGAAAAATTTCACTCCGAATAATGGAATCTTCGGATATTTAATTCATAATATCGCTTAAGAAAAAAAACTCTAGATGTAGTAAACAATCATTAATATTTTCAACACGCAAAAGTATGGCTAAAAATCAATGTATTTCAATCGAATATTTGTTATTATATTAACGTATCGATCAATTCAAAAGCAGTGTATTCGCTAATAGAATTTTACAAAAGAAAAAAAAATACCCCCTTCTAGACCCAGTGTTACTACCTACATAGGGAAATGAAATGTTCTGGGAGAAATTTCAAACACCCAGAGTCATTCAAATTTAAGGTTGAAAAACTTGTTGTTTTTTATTTGGTGCTGATACTTTTCTTGCACCGAACAAGCACAAACATAACAAAAACTACCAGATTATTATCAACAACAGTTTTACAATACTTGTAATTGTCATAAGTCTCGTTTTTTTGCCAAAATTATTTAAAAATGATTCCGACCTTGTTCTTGCATGATCTTGTTGCTCGATTGGAACCCCGATTTGACAGTTCGATTGGAACCCTGAGAGTGACATTTCGCCTATCCATACAGGCTCTCTAAGTGTTACCCCAAATGACGGTATTTATTGAATTTTTTAAATGCTCTTTCCATAGAAGAAAAATGTTTTTCTTGTTATTTTTGAAGCATTGTTTTGACACAAATTTATTAAAACAAATATTTGGTGATTTTATTCACTGTATCCACCGGGACCGTGGTGTAGGGGTAAGCGTAGTTGCCTTTCACTCAGTCGGCCTGGGTTCGATCCCAGACGGTCCCGGTGGCATTTTTAGAGACGAGATTTGTCTGATGCTTTAGAGCGAACATTTTTTTTTTTAATTTATTCCTTTTACTGATTGTATTTAATTTGCAATTCACAATAAGGCTTTCTAGTCAGAAATTTACCAACACATTCAAAGTATGTCTAGATGGCAGTTGGGAGATTGTTTGCATCAGGTTTGCTATCTCTTTCTAGCAATCGTTTTTTGTCAGGCGACTTCCAGCTGTTTTTTTTGTCTGACCGCTCGATATGTCAGCCAACATTCTTCACAGGGCTGTGACAGCTCAAGCTCGATCATTGTTTGCATCCGGACACTGTGACAAGAAGTTCGTCATTTTTGGGTTAAATTATATATTTTTCACTGGGCCTAGAAAGCCTTATACCAAGTAAGGCTATTGCCAACTCAGTTACAACAACTTCTAATTTCAAACTTGATTTATTTATATTTAACAAAAAGTAACACAAATGTACAATATTAACCATCTACCGCCAAATTTTTTTTTCGAAAATTTTTATTTTTCCCGTAATTAGGAGGTCATTTTGAGCAACTTTTGTTCTACGAAAAACTTTACTTGTCTTGTTTTATGTTTTTCTTGTTTGGTAGTATTTGGCCTACTCTACCACCTCCTATCATTACATTTTGCCTATCTAATTTTTTCATGTTTTTACAGTTACTTTTTAATTTTTTTTGCTTGTTTTCACATTTTCTGCTATAAAATGGCACCATTATCATTTAAATTGTAAAAAAAATACGTAGAGGCATAGTCTGGGACACTAGAAAAAATACTGCATACTTCTTTTTACTTAAAATACAGGAAATGTTAGTAAAAAACACAGCCAAAGTTGACCCCTAAAAAAATGACATTTTTTAAAACATTGGCAAAGTCACATAAAACAAGTCAAACATCCAACCCATAAATTTCCTGAAATTTTAAGAGTTCTTCTTTCCAATGCTTTTTAAAGATCAAAAATTGGTTGAAAAATTGATTTTCGGCGATTTTTTAAATCGAGGCCCGTCTAAAGGCGGGGTTGGGTCGACGACACGACAAGCCACTCGCTTCCAAAAAGTGGGCACCAAATCGGCTTACCCCTCCGTTTCCTTTGGAACTGGAAACGTCAAAACGATTTTTTTTTTAAAAATGATTGACTTTGGCAACCCTTCTGATTTTGACGTTTAGAAATGTCATTTGGAAATGTCAGATGTTTGAAATGATTGAAAAATCCTAGAATGCGGAATCACGCGGATCACACCGTTCTTCCGTGTCCTCGTCGCCGATTCCCCACAAGCTGGCCAGCGAGCACAACCACCACTGGGAACCGCGAATCTCGATTAGGCTGTATGATGGTGATCGCGACAAACGAACAGAGAAGGAATTATCTAACGGATTGTGAAAATGATACGGAGGTGGGTGAGAGGTCTTGCGGAAGTTGGCCTTCCGGACCGTACAACGAGATTAGAAGTGACTTGCTTACAGTACGACGTCCGTTCCGACGGAAAGGCTGCTTGCGCCGAACGGCGAGGATCGACAAGTTCAGGCCAAGGAAGCCGGAGTCACGCTGAACAAGGTCCTGACGACGCACCACCACCGGAACCACGCCGGAGGCAATGCTGCCCTGTAGAAGCTCTACCAGGCGGATCCCTCGTTTACAAGCTGTCTATCTACGGTTGTAACGACGAGCGCATGGACCAGTTGCATCTCCACACCGTGCTACTACATCGAGACCCCGGATAATAAGGTCATCTTCATCGGGGACACGCTCTTCCTGACCGTTGGTGGTCGCTTTTTCGAAGGAACCACTCAGCAGATGTACAACCAAGTGTACCACACGTTGATCACGAAGCTTTCCGCCCTGCCCGACTATATTAAGGCGTATCGTGGCCACGAGTAGGCGCTGAACAACCTGCGCTTTGAAAGTAACGTCGAGTCGGACAACGTGGACGTGGACATTACGAAGCTGCTGGGTATCACGAAGGAGGTGGATTTGGAGAAACAGCGAGCGATTGTGCCGGGCACGATTGGGCAGGAGAAGTGTACGAATGTTTTCTTAAGGGTTAGCGAGGCTGTTGTGCAGACATTTGTGGGTAAAAGTACCCCGTCGGAGATGATGCAGGCACTGCGAGCGGCGAAGGATGTTTTAGGGAGGGCGTTTTAAGGGTTATTAGAGTTGGGTTGTTGATCACGAAACAAAGCTTCAGGGGATTTTTACTATTTTTAAAAATGTTGTAGGGGAATGTGGGGCAAGGCAACCATATGTGCCAAGAGGGACAAAAACTCGTGGGACCGTATGCTATAAGATTCTTTTTCAGCAATTTTCAACCCTGCAATCGGATGACTTAAAAAAAAATATCCAAATTCTTCTGTTTGCAAGGATGTTAGATTAACCGCGCGTGCTGGGGGGGGGGGGGGATGGGAGGAGTAAGAGAGAACTTATATCAGCTATGAGCCTATGAGTCTAGCAGCGCCCAGCTTAACCAATGACGACGACGGTTCCACCGGCTCCTAACTCCAGCGGCGACCGCTAGTTCTTGGGTTCGCTGCGGGCGTGTTGAACATGGTCTCGTCATTGGGCTCCACAATCGAAACGTTGTCCGACAGCGGCTTATTTGGGCCGATCTTGACGTTCGGACCCCACAGCAGCATAGTCTTGACCTTGACGCCCAACACTCCCTTTCGCAGCAGGACGTGGCAGATGGCCGTGTCGACGTACACGTTGCAAGGATCTCCGGAATGGATCATCAGTCTTCGATGAACTTCATCGACTTGGCACGCTGACCACGCAGCTAACCGGGCACGACTCGGCGTATAGCTCAACGGTGCCGGGGCGAAACCGAATCTCTTCTGGACGACGGCGGTCATCTCGCGGATGTAGCGACCCTTCTCGCCCAGAACGTTCTGGGTGCAGGTGGCCATAATGATGATCTCGGTACGGGTCGGCTCAGCAAGGAACATGCCAGCTTTTGAAGTTTCGGCCCAACGGTTTATGCCAAACTGTCCAAAGTGTGGGAATGCCCTTTCCACTAGCTGGGTCGTCCAGTGGTGGGTCCTGGTCAGCCTTCGACATTTTAGGGCCAACATTGTGCTGTTTTGACCGGGGATTGGAAGAACCGGAGTGCAAACTGCGTTGATGCCTGTGTTTGCATGGTTGGTATTTGTTTCAGGTGTACCGCCATCTGGGGCGAATCGGGACTACAGTCTGAATAGGGATAGCAGTGTTAAGAGCATTTTATGGTTTTAAATTCGGAAATGGAAGTACACATTTTGTTGGTCTGTTCTAACCGAAACCAACCAGAAAAATCAAAATATTGTGCTCCAACATGGTAAAAACTGCTGTCCCAATTCGCCTCATGTGTCGCCCCAGTTGACGGTACTGGATTTTGCCCCAGTCTGACTTGGCATTTACCGAACAGTAGCATCTTTCGTTGCTTTTTAGTTTTGGCCCCAACGTATGAATGCTTGCCTCGGAGGTTTCCCCGCCGGGGGTTCCTTACAAACCCTTGGACTATTCGGCGGGAACGGGTTTGAGAGAGGGTGGCGGTCCAGACCGTCTGGAGGAGGTTAGGACTTGTGGTGCGCTGCCGAAACCGGCATCTGATATTCAGTTCAAATTATAGGTGGAGGCACTCCTGTGGGGTACCTAGGCAGTAACAGTATACGAAGTTCAAGGAATGATCCTAGGTCGTCGGAACTATCGATTAGTGCACACGTACAGATCAACATCCTCACAGATTTTGCATCGGTTGAGTTGTCGTCGTGTTGATTATGGGAAACGGTTCAACTTAGGTTCCTTTATCCTCCCTCGTCATAACAATCAAAATGTTGGCTGCAACCGGCTTTTCCGGCGTCTAGACTACGGGTGAGACTCACGCTAGAACATGAGACCTACGGAAAAAAAAGAAATGAGTTCAGCGTGCTCCTATGCGTCAGCGAATCTCAACTCATGCCACCACCCATCTTCCTCCCAATGTTCGATTGATTCGACTCGAGGCCGGCGAAAGGTTCACGCTGCAATCCGTTATTAACGCCCCCGACAACGCGGATGCTGCTGTATCCGTCTTACCATTAAGCCTACCCCGTTCTTCAAAACCTCAATAAAACTCAGAAACATCGACACGTCATAAATCGCCGAAATCCACGCACTCTATGGCTCCCTTTTCGGCAGAATTTCTGTTCCGGGAATACCGCAGAATTTGCCAACGAACCTCTCTCTGGCACCGCCGGTTACGGCAGCGTATCACGGGCCTGCCCTTGTCGGATGGTTGGAGCTGTAATTATCGAATCGCTGACCAGCTTTACAAAGGTTTTGTAAAGTTCCGGCTTCCGAGGTGGAGCACTGCCGGATCGAGGCCGTACGTGTTAGCAGGGATTGGGAAGCAGCAGAGGATGCGCCTGTTCAATTGTAGCCCCATCAAGCTGGGACAGGGCACGGTCCACCTGAAGCCGATACTGGTGATGCCACGGGTGCCAGCGTGGTTTTTTGTTCCGGTTCTTCCCCTCCCTGGCTCATTAGCGTTGCAGGATGACTGGCACTCGCCACTACGCGGGCCCGGAGCGGCTAGTGGAAAACTCGGTCCAGCAGTTTGATCAGATGACTCTTGGTTCCGGCTGAATGGGTCATCGTGATGGCCAGAAGAGGTTCCCGATCTTTGAAAATTTCTTTAATGTTTACGGACAAAATGAAGCCAAACACAAACAAATTAGCAAAAGTAAATATTTACATCCAAGCAGTGTTGCGAATAAAGTTGATTTTGCGGAAAAACCAAGGGGTTTCTCAATTTACCGTGATTTGACCATTCACGGTCATTTCACGGGATTCACGGTGGAACCACTTTTGACTAAGGTTTTTGCAGCGAGTGTCTTGTCGTGTCGTCGGTTGGGTTGTAGAGGGTTAATTGTAATGCGTCTGTTTTTAAATTGGCAAATGTTCAAGAATTCAAAAAAAGAATTAGTTTTCCTCAAGTTTATCGTCTTTTGATCGGTGGTCCCAGATTTTAAAAAGAAGTTTAAAAGTGGACATTTGATGAAAAAAAGGTAAAAAAAACATATAAGCATGGTTTTAAAATATTTTAATTATCAGAAAAAACCTTAAAAAAAATAGAATTGTCTATAAAATTTTGCTTTGAAAACTGTGCAGGCCAAAAAACCGGAAAACTGCACATTCTAAGAAAAATGATAATAACTTCCCTTATTGCTCCCACATTTAACACGTTTAATCATTCCGACAAGAAGCACAGTCGGCGACAAACGGCCTGACGAAGTTGAAAACAAACACTTGTGATGTATCAACTTGAAAACACCTGAGCTAAGCCGTTCTGGATTCGCGTACAGAATACTCACGTTTGTTTTGTCCCAGCGCAAAGCCCTCTTCGATTGAAATTTGCTGTTTTAAGCTGAACCAAATCGATTGTTGCTTATCGGAGAGGGAACCGTTTAACGAGAAATGTGTGTGCACAGCAAATTGAAAACAAGCAACTTCTTGGATATCTTGGATGCGCAGTGTTGCCAAACTTTGTTTCATCGACGTGTTTCATTAAAACATCAGGCGACATTGACTTAAACACTGTAACTGTCAAAATCAGGCACGAAAAGTCCCTCGGAAAACCAATAGGGTCAACCGACTGGTCATTAAAGTTGATCGAAAATGTGTCTGAAACGTAAAAATTTAAAAGTAAACAAGAAACCACACAACACCCGAATGCATCTGCTGGACCCTGCTCTACTTTCGGACTGGTCGCCAGCTTTGGAAACCTGTGGCTCGTGTCTGTCTGGCCGTCATCTGTCCGACTGTCTGCCCGGTCCGAATTAGATAATCCAAGGTCGCCCCACTGTTTCTTTTTCAAAAAAGAAAAAAAAAAACGTGTGACCCGTTGAGCTTTTTCCGTTTTCTGCTTTTGATGGGGTCTCTTGCTTCCAAAATACATTCGGAGGGGGGATCGTTGAGCCAGTCCTAACTGTGTCAGCAAATGGCATCATCGGAGATGGAGAAGTGTTTGCGACATTTTGGGTGCCCCGAAGGACGCACCGCGATTTGCCAATTGCGCGCGATGGGTTTCGATTCTGCGATCCGATATAGATGGACGGTGTTTTGAAATTTTGACAGCTAACTAACGTTCGGGTTAATCGATTTTGTGTTAGTGAATTAGGGAAAAGCTAACGAGTGTGTACAGCTGTTTTGGTTGTCATTTTTTTTATGACAAGTGTTGGAGTGACAGTTCTATCCACTCTTAATTTTACTTCAGCGTCATTTTGAGTAGTTTTTAAGCACTGAATTATGAAGATTCATTTCAAGTGTTATTTTCCAATTATTAATCACCGTTTAAATTAGTAAATCGTGACCCTCAAAAAACGTCAAGCGAAAAGTGTAAATTCGTCAACATTCAGAATCGATAACAGATCCAAAGCGCTGCTCGCTAATTAGAAAGTAACCTGCCGTGCCACCGAGTCTCTGATAAACGTCAAATTTTATAGCATCGTGGCCATTATGGCAGCTTGCGTCACACGTTGACGTTTCGCGCGCGCTCGCGTGTTTTCCCAACGTTTGCAGTTTGCGTAGAATCAAGCCCCAATAAACCGAGATGTTCGATGGGCTTGGGTAATCTAATCTGCGGGTTTTGTTGACGCGCGCGCATAATTGTGCGCCCTCAGGGGTGTGTGCCGAGCCAAACTATGGCCATGGCGTTGGAATCCCTCTAACCCAGCCGCGTTCCACTTTCTATTGAAAATCGTTCAATAAGCGAAAATTATTATGATTTGCCTTAAAAAAAACATGCCTGACTAGACACAAAAAGTAGCTGAATCAGACTGACTCGTGAACTGTGGCAGTCCACTCGTCGCAAAGGGTGACAAAAGGTGTCGAAATGTGCCGAAAAATGTGCCCACTATTGACTGAAAACAAGTTTAAAACCCACATGACGACGTCAGGCAAATTTGCTGCATTTGCAGCGTTCGATTCATCGACTCAGTTTAGGCTAAATAAATTTGGACGGTCATAAAACTGAATGATGTCTGGGCAAAAACCTAACCCGCGGGCATCATTTTGCTGCAGATAAACCTCAACGAAATTGTTCAGAGTGTACGCTTTGAGACCTTCAACAGAAGGCATGATTCGTTGGGATCATTTTACACTACCCGAGCAGGGGTAAATAACACGGGAATACCAAATTTTGATATTACTTGAGCAAATAACAGCGACCAAAATGTGCCCTTGGTTGCCCAGTAATAGATGGTAAAATACCATGAAATCATACCAAAGTCTAGTATATAGAAGGGCACAACAATACCAAACCATGTTATTCCAAGGGTAAAATAATACCTCAAAATAAAACCATTTCAATACCAAGTTGAGGTCTTCTGAATTTTTGAACATTGCTTGAATACCAAAACTTGGTATTGCCATGGTTTAATTTTTAGGTATTCCCGCGCCCTTGGAAAATCATATTTTGGTATTCCTGTGGTCTTCCACATACATGATTTTGGTATGATTTGATGGTATTTTACCATCTATTACTGGGCAACCAAGATCACATTTTGGTCGCTGATATTTGCACAAGTAATACCAAAATTTGGTATTTTCATACAATTTTTAGTGCAGCAGTTGCAGTTAGTGAAAAAACGGAAATGATCCATATGCAACAGCCAAATCTACTCACCTGATGATTCCATGTTGTTCTTAGTGATATTCTTCACCACACCGAATGCATTTGTCATTGATGAACGGCCTGTGCATGAAGTTTTTGAAGATTCTGAAAAATAACAAGATTGAAAAATAAGTGTTATTAAAATAAAACTGGATTGAAATTAACCAAAATTCAATAATCTTTCGATTGGCTCGTTTTTCAAAGTATTTGTTTTTTTCAAGTCATTTTAGCGCAAAATTTATTATCTTGTCCAAATTGGTCAACATTTTCCCATAGTTTCAGAGAAAATTGATAAAACACTGTAATACCAAAAGAATACCAAAATGTGCCATCCTGACTTAGAAAATTTTCCACAATTTCAAGTCATTTATGTAGGGGGTATATCAAAAATGTTTAAAATCAAGTTTGAAATTTCCGGTTTTCAATGAAAGTATTCGCTTTGAGACATCATTTTAGTGCAACATTAATTATTTTGTCAAAATTGGTCAAAATTTTCCCATAGTTTCATAGGAATTTGATAAAACACTGTAATACCAAAAGAATACCAGAATGTGCCATCCTGACTTAGAAAATTTTCCACAATTTCAAGTCATTTATGTAGGGGGTATATCAAAAATGTTTGAAATCAAGTTTGAAATTTCCGGTTTTCAATGAAAGTATTCGCTTTGAGACATCATTTTAGTGCAAAATTAATTATTTTGTCAAAATTTGTCAAAATTTTCCCATAGTTTCAGAGGAATTTGATAAAACACTTTAATACCAAAATAATACCAAAATGTGCCATCCTGACTTAGAAAATTTTCAACAATTTCAAGTCATTTCTTTAGGGGGTATATCAAAAATGTTTAATATCAAGTTTGAAATTTCCGGTTTTCAATGAAAGCATTCGCTTTGAGACATTATTTTGGCGCAAAATTAATTATTTTGTCAAAATTGGTCAAAATTTTCCTATAGTTTCAGAGGAATTTGATAAAACACTGTAATACCAAAAGAATACCAATATGTGGTGTTCGACCATTGACAAATTCTGCAATTTTGCAATATCAAAACAATACCTTTAATTGGTATGATAGCACATTTTGCTCTTGCATAATCCTTAAGACAAATTTTAAAGGGTCCAGGAATACCAAAATTTGGTATTGATACCAGAGAAAGGTATTATTACGCATTTCCCTTGTTATTTACCCATGCTCGGGTAGTAAAAGTACTCTATCATTAGTGGGACATTGTTTAGATCAGCGATTCTCAACGGGGGTACCGGGCCTACTTGATTTACATGGCAGGGGGTACCAGCGTAGAAGAAGGTTGAGAATCGCTGGTTTAGATTAATTCAAGGTTGATTTTGATATTAAGTGCCCAAAATCTCGTTAGTTGTTCGAGAAAAAATAGCAGTGTAACATGACAGCGTCACAGACGTCAACTCACCTCGGTCAGTTCATTTGCCTCAAAGTTCATTTCTGTGTAAGTTTGGTTTCGCTAGGACCTGCTTGATTTTGGATGATCGTGTACTGTTTACGATCTGTCAAATGTGAAGGTTGTCACTTGCACGCTGATTTAAAGTTAATTGATTTATGATATTATCTGAATAAAAGATGGCCTGTTTTTTGAATTGCTCTTTTAATTCAATTTGGATAAATAAAACGCCAAAAATTGGATGAATTTTTTTAATAAATTTGAGTTGTTCTAAATACGTTCGTCAAAAAACTCATTTTAATGGTTTGTACATGATGCTTTTTGAAATTTTGACGTCGATTTGATCAAAATTGAAAGAATGAGTTAAAATAAACGAAAATTACTTTATTTTGAAGTAAGCGTGTTGCCAGAATTTTACAGAGAATTACTCTAAAAAAAGGTTTTTTAGATGAGCGTGTAGCAATCCGTCAAATCGATGCATCATTTTTACTCTTACTCAATTTTAAGTTTAAAATTACTCTGTCTCAATAATGCATACTTCTTGAATAAGGTAGCCAAATTTGTAAACCTTCCATGATTCAAACTACACAAAAAAAAAACACAATTTTAAAGATATTTCCCATATTTCAATCACCACGCGTTCCGAAAATTCTTCGGCAAGCATCAATCCTCCAAATACCACCCAGCGAACCAGAGCTGTCAAAGCAAACGAAACTCCTAACAATCGGACGTGATCTGCCTGCCAGCGACGCCTGATATGCCACCGGGCAGAAATCCGGTCCCATTTCGGTTGGGTCGCTCTCATCAACATGCTCATCAAACGCGCTCACCAGCCGGCTTGTGTATTGCCACGTGCCACCGGTTCTGAGGCGGAATCCTGCAGTCTGGCAGCACTGGTCCTTGAAGGACGCGCGCGCCCTCAATTGTCGTTTGAAAATTGCAACCGTTAAGTAGAACAAGTTCGAGAAGTTTACCTACGATGGGTCGGCTCTGATGTCTATCGGTAGATTTATTGTAGCAGATTTGATGGTTGCCAGACGACAATTGCGCTAAATGGCTATTAAACAGACTTTTGCTTGAAAGAAGCGCAGTAAATTTGCTTTTAACGTCAAAATCAAGCTTGATTTTTTGCAAATTTGCCATCAATATCTCTGTGCTATTCAATTTAAGAAAATATTACCACGTAATTTTTGAAAGATTCTTCTTTTGTTATGCCACACCAGTGTGGTCAGACAAAAGCTCGTAAAAATCGCAAACAGGCTCGCGAAATGCATAAATTCTAAGCCATCAAAAAACCTGCACACTTATCACAAATAACATCGCGCCCGGTGACATTGCCGCAGGGGAGTTGGAGTGTTGGTCGGTGATCAGTTTTTATTTTGGAGCTAATCAAGTTTAATGGAGTATCGATTAAACCCGCTTAGCCGGGCACTTCCGCAAACAGTTTTAATGGCGGTGACAGTTTTTGCTGCATTTCTTTTGGTTTGTTGATAAACACTGATAAAACTGACATTAACAGTGTATTTATAACAGCAGGATTGTTGTTGTTTGTTATGACAAATTTATTTATGTTATCATAAACGTGTACAACTTTGACAGCTTCCAGTGTTGCCCGAAATCAAAAACATGCGGGATTCTAGATCAACTCAAAATAACCTCGAAGACGGCATGGCATTCATTCGGCCACCGACAGGGTCCGATCGGTTTGCGCTGCCAGTTAGCGGGTTCCGGTGAAATTTACCGCCGGGTGCTAATTGTTTCGCTTCAATCTAGATCGTCACCGTCCAAAAGTCACCGAATCGTCTGGGTTGACTGCGGCCAGTGGAGATTAATCGAAACTTGCGAGTCGGATCACTTGCCTCAATGGCAAAACAAACGGATTCTGTTGTTTATTGGCCAACATAAAGTTAAACGCCACGGTTGTTTTGGCGGTCTTGGAAACCCATTTGATTGGCCACACTCTTGAACTGTCAAAATATTTGGTTTAGAGTGCCGAAAGACGTTGGGTTCGCTCGTCAAGGTTGAAGATTTGTTTAGGTTACTCTGGTTACGCACTCAGCTGAGCAAGCCATGCTCAAGGTGGGCAGCTTCTTTCACCGCGCCGAGAAGTAAGCCGTTTTTGCGGTGGCCAAATCCTAACCGGTTCCCCAGAAGGGATTTGGCTGTTGAAAGGTAATTAACCGGTAGAGATCATGTGATATTTTGTCATGATTGCCTGCACATTTTTTTTTTGGTTAGGTGCCGGATTCCAGCAAAGGTCTGCTTGACGCCCAGGTGTCAAAAGTATTTTTTTTTATCACTGGGAGTTACACTTTAACAAAAAAGAAAAAATAAATTAAGTGTTGAGAGGTTGGAATTTCAGTTTATTCCTATTTGATGACATTTCAGAATAATGTTATTTATTTGTTTTAATGCCGGAGAGTTCCATTTTTTTAATTTTTAATGGTGCTTAAGAGCAATGACATTTGCTTTCCTAAAACGTCCGGTTATTCCGCAATTTTAGAGGGTATCGTCCGAGATATCGTCTTCCCACAGCCAAAAGTTTGACAGCCCCAGTCGGGTTTAAGGTCGTTTCACACCTTGACATTGCTCGCGTTTTGACTGTGCATACACGCTAAATCGAGCGCCAGCTTGGTCAAATAACAACAAAAATAACGACGAAGATCTTAACCGGAAGTTTAACACAAGGACGCAAAGTGTTCAATTGTTCCTTTTTCAAGATTGTGGAATTTTCAAAACTATTTTCATTCTTTGACAAGAAATATCAATTTCTATTGTAACATTAGCAAAACTATAACTTTTAAATTCCGATAGCATATTTTCAACTTTTAGCCCACTTTACAGTGCACTCTCTTTATTTACTGTGTCAATTATCACAGCAATATTCCACCTCACCGAAAGGTAAACATTCGACCGGTGCTGTGAGGAATGACTCCAACCTGGTTTTTATGGCTACGCTAGATTTGCAACCATGCGATCAGCTGTTAATCTTTAAAGAGTGCTTCGGTAATTGTTTTATGGGCGTTTGTTTTCGAAGAAAAAGTCAAGCAGAACACAGTAAATGGGCCAAAGACGCTTGTTCCTAATGTAGACTTGTTTTTTTTTCTTGAAGAATTCCAAAAGAATTTGATGCAGTTTTGCGATTTTGAGCAAGTCACCATGATTTTGATCATAACGTTGCAAAATGTGACAGTCGAGTGATTTTTTAATTTTTTTAACTTTTTGTGTTTGATTCACCAATATTTAGCACTACTGGCAACACTGTTGAAATCAAATCGTGGTGCTGTCACTTCTACACGCTATTTTAAAAAATAGTGCAGCAACTGTCAGATTTGTGTGAAATTCACTCAAAATTCGACTAAAAATTTTCTCAAACCTCAAAGCTACTTTTATATACAATGTACTAATGTCTGAGTAGGTTCGGTTTACTTTTTTTTTTGTGGGCATATAAGCAGCTATCAGTGTCAAATTTTAAAATCGCTCATCCAAAACGATTTATTTTTGCGTTACTTTCCCGCTACTTTCCCAATGCCTAACTTTCTCAAGAATGAAAATTGTGAGTTGCCTAGTCAGTCATGTTAGGGTTTATTGTAAATTTGGGTCAAATTTACAATTTCGCCGAGGATAATTAAAGAACCCTAAACTACCCCTGATCGCATAAATGTCCCATATGCATTTTCATCGTTTTTGAGTTATTGATGCAGTTTGGTTCAAAATCGTGTGCTCTTTCAAAAGAGCCTATAACATCCAGTACTTTGATATCGAAATCAGGGGGAAATCCAGTTTTTCCGCGAAAAATTAACACGTAGCTTTATGTGTGGGATAAACGTCAAATGCGCTTTTCTCAGCTTGCTGTTTTTGCATATGGGACATTTATGCGAACATGGGCAGTAAACTGAGTAAAAAAACCCTCAATAATTCTAGGGTAGGTTAAATTTTGACGAAATCTGACTAAACAGTAAAAAAAGATGAGGGTTTGAAATTTGATGATCGATTTGTTTGTTTCCAATTCGTTTTAAAACTTTGTCATTGATTACGTCGCACTGACAGCTGTCAGAAGCGAAAAACTTTTGGCCGATGCACAAAGAGATTTGTTTACATTTTACATTTTACTCTCCCTGCAAACGGAAGAGATCCGGTAAATGATCCGGCAGCAATTTGTTCAGATTTGACGTTTGCTGAGGGTGCCAAAAAGTTTGGTTATGTTACTGCTTGCAACAAAACAATGTGCTCGCAAATCGACAATATCTAATAACAATAAGATTGAAATGTTCAGTGAAATTTGGCAACTAAGTGTTGAAATTTTAGAGTTTTAAAATAAAACCAAATTTGAAATCGCAAATCAGCCCAAAATGAGCTGTCACTTGTCCACGTTTAAACAAAAAACACAATCTGAACGAGTAGTGTTAATTGTTAATTGAATATGCTTAACAGTACAAAAAAGTAGACAATTGTGCACGTTAAATGTAAAAACTTAAAATCTTATCGAAAACCTTCAAAGACTCTGACTTTCAAAATAAATCATTTTTTTGTTATAACAACGCTTACCCAAAAATGAGTAAGTGAGACAAATGTCAGATTTGAGTGAATTTCACTCGGAAAATCATTCATGCGAATCATTCAAAAGTAATTTAGGTATTAATCTTTTTTGAGGCAAGATCTGGTCAAATGATATGTAAATCTTCAAAAAGAAGCAAACTTTGAATGGAAACCCGGCCCCATTCGTAAAACAAGCGCCCGAGATATCAATCACGCGCGAGTTGCGTAACCGACCGGTCAACGAATAAAACAGCAAATAAACCTCCAAGCTAGTTTTGGAACCGTTCGATTGTGCCTAAACTTTGGCCGGATCTCAAGGAGCCCGTTCATTCCCCAACTCGCACGTGTTGTCTACTAATTTCGACGAAATTTAGTGTTCACGACGCGGCAGATGAGAAAAGTTGTCAAACCTGATTTTAAACCGACTCCGATCGCCAAAGCCGAGTTAGTAACCGAAAGGTGTAATAAAAAGCAGGTTGGTCATTGACATACTGGGCGAGATGAAATTTGGCTGATCTTTTGGAGCCCGATTGATTTCGATCTGTGTCGGTGTGCCAAGACAAGGTTGGGCAAGGTAGAAGAAACCCAGTTGGTGCCTAACCGTTCATGAATAGTCATCGCGCTTAAGTTGCGCAAAATTTAGACAAAAAGTCGGCCCAACAAACCATATTGGTCACGAGCCCTCCTCTCGTCACGATGAGTTTACTGGGTCAACTCGAGCTTTATGAATGAAGCGAGTTGGCAAAAATCTGGCCTCAAGGCAAGTTGCAAGTGTCTTGCAAGTTAGTGCAACGATGGCGATTATCACTAACCCTTGACACGAGCTTTCTGCTGCATTTATCGTTTAATTGTCAGTTTAACGTTTAAATTGACACGCTGATGAAAACGTGTACATTTTTTTTAGTTTAAAACCACTTTGCTGCATGGGTTCAGCATCCTACAACTTTTCCTGTCACAGAATCAGGTACACGTTCAAAAGAACCTCCCAATTTATTGAGTTCAACGCCAGTTTGCTGCATGGGCTGAACCCACAAAGGTTAATACCGGGGCTGAACAACCCGCGACCTCCCAGCTGAACCTATAATTTTCGACCCGATCCGGTGGGAAGTCAACCCCGTCATCTTGAAACTATTACCCTAGGTCATTACTGGCATATATTTCAATTACACCGACCCGTGCACCGTGTAGATCACTGGAACAGGTTACGCGAGAGAGAAAGACTAAGGTCACCGCGACGGAGGAAAGTTACGTAACCCCCCCGTCCGGACCGGTTGTAACAAGGGCCACGCGCAAAAGGATGATGAAGGTGTCTTGAGCGCGATCGCGGTTTTAACGATCGTCGTCGATTAGTGGCACGTTTGGCCTTCGGCCGCGACTACGGCGATGACCTAGATGTTGGGGGGGGGGGGGGGGAAGGTCCGGTGTTGGGGATGACATCGCGGTGACCTGTGGCGTGAATGCCTCATTAATCAAAATTTGAGTTGAAGGAGTGTTTGTCATAGGTGGGTTAAGTTTTTGAAACGGTAACAATTTTATTGTCTACAAGGAGAAAAAAAAGTTCCCAAAATCGTGAACATGCGTTAATGAAAATGGGAACCACGAACAAAGTGTTCAAATTCCATGGTACGATTTTCAAAAACGTAGGGGAAATATACCCATTTTAATCACTCTAAGCCGTTCGACCAATTCTCATCACTTTTGCCGTTTTCCGCTATTAAATCAATATTTTCAGATGTATCAACAATGGAGAGTTGCTTGCTCACTTCTATTTGAGCTATTCATTACTTTGGAACAGTCAAAAATACTTTATAAAAGCTGTAATTCATAGTCAAAGTGCTGATAGGCCGATAATAGAAATAGGCTGAGAAAGGGTATAGTTCCCCTACCATGGGATTCGAACTCTTTGTTCGTGGTTCCCATTTTCATTAACGCATGTTCACGATTTTGGGAACTCTTTTTTCTCTGTGTATTAGTGAAGTTAAACTGTCATGTTAGACACTCACAAAAACATGCAAAATGCTGAATTAAAAGCTATTTTGCTGTAGGGGAGAGTGGGGAGACTTGATCCCCGGGGACACTTGATCCCAAGCCTGTATCTCATCAGCATGTGGGTAAAACAATTAGCTTTGTTCTAGAAAGTTGTGCGAAATTAACTAAAACTCATTGTAGAAAACAAAGAAAAAAATTAAAAAATTGTTTAGATTGAGTTACACACATTTTTCTAAAACGAGCTGCCAAAATCTTCTAATAGATCTTTTTTCTTTGTTTTAGTATGTATAGAAAACACTAAAAAATTATTCAAAAAAATATTTTTCATACGTGAATTGTTTGATAAACTTATCAACTCCAAAATCCTTACGCATTTGATGTTAAATTTATCGTCATACTATTTTTACAATCAATTGTTTAAAAAAGTGCGTTTAGGGAGACTTGATCCCTGCATTTTTACAGTCACTGGAATCAGCCTCAAGATTAATTAATTGGGCTGGGTTTTCATACATAGTTTCCTTTAGTATAGTTGTACATAACTTACTGCAGTTTGAACCTTTTTTCAAATGTTTTGTAAACAAAAATTTCCAGCTTTTGTAAACATGCTTAATTTTGGTCTAAAAAATAATATTTTAAGTTTTCAAATATTTTACATACTAAACTTGTTATATTTTGAACACAAACGTACAGGTTTTATGTGAAATTGCTGTAACTTATAGAAAATTAAAAGTTTGGATGAATAAGAAACATTTTGCTTAAGATTTCTTCAAAATGTTGAAAGGGGGATCAAGTTACCCCTAACATTTTTAAAATGCCGGTTTAAAATATTTTTTTAAAACGCTTGGCATGATTCGAAGAGTTCATCTGATGAAATACCCTTATCAGCCAAACATAGATGAATGTTTAAGCTTTCAATTCATGCAAAAGTTTATAGTTTTGTGATAAATTGACAGAGTTATGTGCGATACAAAAAAAGGGGATCAAGTCTCCCCACTCTCCCCTATGGGCTGAGCCTCTGACGTATCACTTTGTCGTTTGAAATTACCGTTTATCTGTCATACACTCTAGTAGAGTGAAAATCAAATTTGGGTAAATTTTTACATATTTTATCAGACTAAACAAAGCTTAAAAAATACAGCTACGGCACCCGAATGCTTAAATTGTAACGCAAAACCGCTAGTAACAGGTCATACTCAAAGTGCAACAGTCTCATTTTGACACCATTCATCTTAAGCGTCCCAATTGGCCGTTCGACCTTGAAGGCATTGTTGAACACCACTCTCGACTTAAAATACCGGTTCGCCTTTCCCATATTCAGACCACGACCTGCTGTCCGGCAGTGAAAGAACCTCGCGTGTTGCTCGTTTCGTTTTGGAACACGCCATAATATCTCCCCGATTTTGACAGTTGTCGCCATAATGGCGACCGCTCGAAGCTAAATTTTTCAAAGACGCCCATATCTAAAAGATTTTATTTCTCTCTACTCTCCATCGTAGGTAAGCAAGTTTCGCCGGAGGACTCGTCCTTTTCTCCGTTGTCGCCAAGTGCACGCGGATGCCATAATTGTTCCGAACAACGACGACTCATCGCGCTGTAGGTAAAGGTCGTAAAACGGGTTTCCACGGCGACGCCGTCTACCTTGATGTTGACAACAACTGTATGCGGATTCTATTCGTGGGCGTCATTGAAGAGCATTTTGCATTTGACAGCTGTCAGGGTCGTGCACAATTTCCAGCGTGTTTTGTTTACACATTGGTGAGACACGTTTCCCCGTTATGTTTATGCCGGGTTCTTTGTTATCAACTAATCGCCCACGTCGCTTTCTTCACGAACCACACCCCTCCGCGCAAAATCAAAACAAACCAACTGAGTGCCATAAAGATGAATTGTCACTCGCCGAAGGTGCATACAAATGGTCGCATTACCCTTGGTCAAGTGGATTAGATTTTCGCGACAGCTTGCCAAATTGCTGCTCAAAATTCAAAACTCGTTTTTTGATGCGCAGGGGTGGGGCAAATTGATAAAAACAATAATCGGCGTGGCGCCACAAGCATGTGATTGCTGAAAATAACCTCACTTTGGCAGAATCAAAACAAACATAGATGCCACACACGGCGAATTTTGCTCAGCCGAGGTGCCTGATGGAATTTCAAATGGGGTTTTCGGCATGTCTCACCGGGAATCGTAATAGCTTCGCGTGGCGCAGCGCGTGTTGTCATATGTTATCGTTTTTTTTATCGTTTTCTGATCAATCAGTGTGTGAAAGTTCTCCAAAACAACCAGAAACTGGCAAAAATATTCCCGGCCCAGTAAAAAAAGAACGTATGACATTATTTTAAGCCAAAAACGAGTATTTTACAATAAGAGTGACAGTTGTTTGACAGTTGTCACCAATGTCAAACACTGCAAAATTTTCGTAGTGGGATTGTTAACAAAACAGTGCATTCTAGCGAAGAATAATTTATTTTGAGGTTGATTATTTTTCGTAACACTGCAGTGCGTCAAACCAATGTCAAGTTGCGTTGAAATCTTTGCAGCATCAAAGTTCGATTTAAAATGCTCATTTAAATACTCGCGGATGTCTTCAATCAGCGCCTTTGTTTACAGCGTTGTCAGCGTTATTTTTTATTTATTCATGTCTTTAGCTGACTTGATTGTTTACAAGCGACGAACCCGGTCGCGTCGATTCATTCACTAAGCTCGAAGACAAGTTAAACTAGCTGTGTTGATCAAGCATAATTGTCGACCTGTTGTTCTGACGTTAGCTCCCCAAAAATGGGTCGCTTTGAGTGCTAGTGCAATACACGCTGAGCCAAAATAACTTATTTCTGAGTTAATTTCAATCAGATTTTTTTTAAACTATTCTGAAATGTGTTTTGGAGTCCCGAGTTTGAGCAAGTTGTCCACAGAATTTTAACCCAATTTTGAGTGTTATTCAACCAAAAAAGAGTGATTAGGGTGGGTGGAAAATCTCTTTTAAATTTTGCTTCAATTTGTTGTTTTGAAAGAGAGTACAGTAAATTGTCAAATGTACACGAATATTGCAGTTTATGCATATTTCCAACACTTTCCAGGAATTTGAATAAAATTGCTCGAAGTTTCTAGTCCCCCGCTGGACTTCCTGCATTCGCAATATAATTTCAATATGTCGGCGATTGATTCCTTTCACGCCTTGAAGTCAATCTGTAAATGCCATTTCTTACATTGAACCGCGCTGCATAAGTTATCGTTTCTCGCTATCTCAATACAAAGCTATTTCTGTACAAGAACCACTTTACGATAGACTCCGCCTAGAACTTGAACGCGGCGAAAATTTTCCACAATCCATATGTATAAAGTTTTCGCGCGTGCATTTCAAGTTTCAAACCATGCTTGTCGCGACCGCGCGCACGCTGGTTTCCTTCGAAACAACTTGTCATCCGTAAACAGAGAAGCTTGTTTACTAACGGTAATCGAATTCATCGGGACGGCCGAGAGAGGAGAGAACCGCACACTCTGGAATAATTCCACTTGAGGAGGGATCCGAGTGTTAGGTAACTCCACTCGAGATGCCATCCCAGCTAGGGCAGAAGACATTGAAACGCAATATCTAGGTCTGATAGAGGGAGATAATCACAAACAGGGAATTATTTCGCTCTAATCGGGTCACGCAACAGTAAAACAGTACAGTTGGGTGGCGGGTGACAGAAGTGATAGGTTGACCGAGTACTTACCGGTTGCTGCAGCTGCTGACCGACATTCCAACTCCTTCGCGCAAGGTACCTTGAACTTGACGTACGGAGAAGGGAACCTCGATCCCACGATGCCTTTGACCCTAAACGTTTAAACCAAGGGGGTTGACACTCGATCATTCTGGAATAATTCCAGTTTCATTCCGGAATGATTGGAATGATGAGAATGATTTGTTCTATAATATGAGTTTTCCAGATAAGCGTGTAAACGTCAAAACATTCGACAACAAAAACAGAAGCACTTTTGCGTGATTGGTTCTCTCTGATTCTTTTCGGCGATTTAGACCCAAAGAAAACCTACGGAGTGGCCATCGTTGGTCAGTTCCAGCACGCATTTATTAGCGAGGGGCGGATTTGCCTAGGAGAGAGTAAGTTCCGGAAATAGTTGGTGCTCAGTTATCTGCAAACTGCTATACTCGTGCCGGTTCGGAAGTAGCAAGACAAGCTTCTTTTCCAGTGCTAGTTCCATCATACGGTAGAATCTGGCCTGCTGTCTCAGATCACCGGAACGGCCTGTTTTATGGCAGAGGCTGAGGTTCTACTTGGAATAGATACCAAAAAAAGACCTCTATTTTTCAGCTGCTGTCAACAATCATGGCCCACCTTACCGCACTCGCTACAGATGATAAAGAAGAGCCAACAACAACATCACCGCCGTTAACGTCAACCTGGATTCGACGCGTTATTCCAAACTGAGCAATCAAAACGGTATCCGTACTGGTACTGATCTTCGTTACGATTTTAATTTTTCAACACTTCTCTGTCATTCATTGTCCCACCTGTCCCCATTCATCCCACATGTCTCTATTCACCTCAGTTATCTGTTTGAAATCCCAATCAAATGCATAGAACAGCAGAACGGCTCCCGACTACGCTCGCTGAATAAATCCCAATGACGAAGACCAGCAGGTCAGTTCGTCCGTACGAGAAAATTTGCCTTCCAGGACAATGTGCAAAATAATAGCGATTCTTTTCTTGAGAAGGTAGTTTATTTCTTTTAATATAAATATAAAACTAACCTCTTTCGAGGGTTCCAACGTTTATTTCGTTTTTCTTTTTAAAATCGTTGGTGTGGGAATTGGGTCAGCGCCTGAAACAAGCGGAAGCTCTCTGTTTGTCGATAAGCTTCTTTACCAGCACATTTGATTGTTTGAGTCGACGTCCTTAGCCGCAGCGCTTCGTCTGAATCCAGCTCGGTTGCTGGTCAGGTTTAATCGCTACGCAGCTGCATGCGTCGTCGCTTCCGGGCAACTCCGCGTTGGCCTCTAAACTGTTGTAGGGATCCTCGTAAACCTAAGACAGTGAATGACTCAAATAAATCACCACCACCTCGTAGTCCTTCTTCTTCATCACCGCCACCGAATGGGCCTGCTGTGGGGCTGCTGCTCCGATCGCAGCCCGGATTCTGGACTTTCCAAAATCTCTTGAACGTTGCGTGGCCTCGGTGGCCATTTTTAGAGCACAGCCTGGTTCCCCTTCGTCAGCAGAAACTCGTCGTACTAGACTCGGTTCTATCCGCAAAAATGACCTTCTTGTCGACCGCGTGTCAATTGGTTGCACCTCGTTATCCCTCGCGATGGTCATTCCTCCATTTGGCGCCTCGGCCAACTTCGTCGGATTGATGTAGAAATCGTTAGGTTCATAGTGCTCCGTCCAACCACGTTTCACGGCGATTCCGTGTCCGTTAATTTGGGTTGATCGACAGTTCCTTTGAGAGCGGTGGTATATTCGTGTCATGTCAGAACATGATCTGGTGGGTTTAGATTTTGTCTGGAATAAAGAGTTGGATTATGGGTTGTTCAAGTAAACGCGGGCTACTTAATCTTTCTGGCCATGTTCTCCCCGGAAGTCGCCTCGAAACGACTGCGTGGTCGCGATGTTCTACTCGTCGGCGTCCCAGTGTCGGGTCGTAGAAGTACGCGACATTGCCGGCCGTCGTCCGTCAGCGTCGGCTTAAGCTTAAGATTTTTGTCCTGCACTTGGACGGCCTTGATCTGCATCTTGGGCCAAACATTTCCGCCTTCTTCGCGATCGCGATCAGTCGTCCACTGGGTAAGATATTTCGGCAAGATGGTGAAAGAACTGGTACGACGGCCACCTTACTGCCGGGCTTTAGCTTCTGGCTGAGTTCTGCGAAATACCTCACATTTCTTTAGCATGATGATGATCTTCGACGGCCAACGGCGTCGATTCAAATACCGCGTCACCGGCAGACACTTGCTGTACTTGAACTCGGTCGCATCCGTCGAAACGTTCAATCCGATTAACCACGACGACCCGCTGCACTTCGTAACTTTACGCGATGGCCACTCGCTCGTTCGACGCCGTTCCTCTACTTGAACTTTAACGGTTTCAGGTCCATTCATCCGGAATGAATCACAGATTTTTCTAGTGCTGCGGATGCACGTACGGCATCTCCGGAACTTTGTTGTTGACCGGTTCTTTGGCCTTTGCGTCATGTCCCTTTAATAGAGTGCAAACCGACAAAGCTCGCGGTTACAAAACAACCATCAACAGGGTTGTCACCTCGTTCGGGAGGTCTTTGGGCGAGGCAGGGTAAAGCTGTTTGAAGTCCTGAACTCTTGGTGGGTTCTGGTGCAACCTGCTGCACGGTAGGTTCTCCGTCGAAGAGGCCTATCTTGTAAAGTAGGCTTAATTAATCACCAGCAGTTAACGCGATGGCTCCAATGATGTCCTTCGGTGGGGGAGTTGGCGGTGGACACGCAAAAGATGTTTTGAGGGAGTCTAGTTCCTTAAAGAGAAATAGGTACATAGTTGAAAAACCCTCAAAATTCACACTTAAGACGAGTCACATCGGAACAATCTTGATCGCAGCACGGTTCTTTGAGCTACCAAAATAATTGTAGAAAAATTCACTAACCAACTTTTATCCAAGCGAATCTGCTCCGTCTCTATTGCCGCCACCGTACTGGCACCCCAAATCCGGCACCTTCCAACCTACGGAAGCGAGCTACCTCCACGATCGACGACGGAACAGGCCACAGGAACACTCAGGAACATTGTCCTTACAAGGAGGATTTTCGCCGTCAGCAGTTTTTCGACTCCAAAAAACATGTTTACTTTTCATTGAAGCGAATGACAGCTGGCCTAGCACGCAAAAATAGTATTAGGAAGAAACAGAAAAAAATGCTTCATTCCAAGCATCATTCCATCATCATTCTGGTTTCATTCTGGAATTACCGGAATGATTCGAATGAAAATATTCGAAGTGTCAACCCCCTTGGTTGAAACCCATCGTGACTAATTCCCACTCTAACTTTTGGGGGGGGAGCGGGCGTTAATCGGGCATCCCCAGTGCCAGTTCAGACCCCTTATCCAAAACTCAATCCGCGAAAATGTTGATTTTATATTTGCACACGCACACCAATAAAAATCGTGCACGCAGAAACGCACTCTCTCTTTTTTTCGTAACGCGCGAACTGTCAAACATTTTCGTTTGAACTTTTCAGTCAGTTGGAAAAAAATGTTGATTAAATTTTGTGCTTTGTTCGGCAGATTACAGGTAAATTTAAAAGTTTCATGTTTCTATAAGTTAAGTTACTTAATTAATTGAAATTCCTCTTTTTCCCAACACAAGGTTTCGTTTTTTTGCCCTCGAAGACGGAACGGCATCGCAACTCCTTCCGAAGCCGGCTACACAACGGGAACGCGCACCACCGGCGAACAAAACGGTCAACATGGACATCTGAACGAGTCCTTGAACCGACCCAACGGTGGCCTCTCTCGCCTATCCGTCGTCAGGACACTACACGTGCGGAAACAGGTTCGTTGGACCGAGATTCATCGAAGAGGAACCGTAGTGGATTGCCACCGGCTGAGAACGAGAAGCAGGCAAGCGGACGGAATCAACGCGAACAACTTTGAGGAGTTTACGAAGATTGACTCAATTTTGGGGCACCGGCATCAGTTACGCCCAATCCGGATCGCGCTTCAGCTGGTGGTTCCGCCGTACAAACAGTCCAGCGGGTGAACTTTCGCCAGACGTTCCTGTCAAACAACGAAGCTTTTAGCAACAGTTGTCCCCAGCAGCAGCAGCAGCAGAACCAGCACCAGCAGCGCGGGGTTGCGTCACTAGGGGCATCAATCCGTAGCGTACGGCAGCCGTGGCTTCCACCCGTCGGAGTCCTACGATCTGCAGCAACGCGTTCAAGCGCCTGGTCAAACTGGTGACTCAGAACCGTGCATGCAACAACCTACTGGCCCAGCAACAGTAGCTGATGCAGCTGCTCACCAAGAACCATCAGAGCGAAATCTTGTGCCGCATGCTGATGAAGAACTCCATGGACAACGTCGTGGCCGACACAAACCAACAGGAACAGCAGCCGGCAAGTCAACACCCGCGCATTCCAACCCCGCAAGAGCTCCAGTTCAACATCCAGAGAAGAACAGTGCAAGATGCTGTACGAGCAGGCCTCCGAACCGGCCGTCCAGCAGTTTATCTAGTCCGTCTACCTCAACATCCAGTGCAGTTTTTCATTGTTGAGCCGCCGGAGCGAAACAATTCTCCCCGCCGTCAGCTGCCAACTTAATGTTCCTCGGCAGATCAACCGCGGCCAAGGTGTCCAACATGCTGCAGCAAATGCTGCATCTCTCGCAACCCCAGGGACGTTACGATAGTCAATTACGAAAATGAAAACTACACAGCTACATAAACACAAATATACCAAACAACAATAATACTAGTATTCTCAACCACAAAAATACAATGATACAAATATATAAAAATTCAAATATTAAAAAATATGCAACACAAAACTAATAAAATACATATCAACAAAAATAAAAAATTACAAAAAGTGAAGGTATAAGAACAAATCTACAAAAATAATCAACTAAAAACAAACTCATAAAAATACTGAAGTACAAATATACACATTACAAACAATACAAAAAATTAAAAATATAAAAACACAAAAAATACAAAAACAAAACAATACAAAAATACAACAATATAAAAATATAAAACAATACAAAAATACAACTATACAAAAATACAAAAAAATAGAAAAATACAAAAATAAAAAAATACACAAATACAAAAATACAACAAAAAATACAAAATTATTAAAATACTAAAATACAAACAAATACAAAGGTATTAAATACTAAAATACTAAAATACTAAAATACTAAAATACTAAAATACTAAAATACTAAAATACTAAAATACTAAAATACTAAAATACTAAAATACTAAAATACTAAAATACTAAAATACTAAAATACTAAAATACTAAAATACTAAAATACTAAAATACTAAAATACTAAAATACTAAAATACTAAAATACTAAAATACTAAAATACTAAAATACTAAAATACTAAAATACTAAAATACTAAAATACTAAAATACAAAAATACTAAAATACTAAAATACAAAAATACAAAAATACAAAAATACAAAAATACAAAAATATAAAAATACAAAAATACAAAAATACAAAAATACAAAAATACTAAAATACTAAAATACTAAAATACTAAAATACAAAAATACAAAAATACAAAAATACAAAAATACAAAAATACAAAAATACTAAAATACTAAAATACAAAAATACAAAAATACAAAAATACAAAAATACAAAAATACAAAAATACAAAAATACAAAAATACAAAAATACAAAAATACAAAAATACAAAAATACAAAAATACAAAAATACAAAAATACAAAAATACAAAAATACAAAAATACAAAAATACAAAAATACAAAAATACAAAAATACAAAAATACAAAAATACAAAAATACAAAAATATCAAAATACCAAAATACCAAAATACCAAAATACCAAAATACCAAAATACCAAAATACCAAAATACAAAAATACAAAAATACCAAAATACCAAAATACCAAAATACCAAAATACCAAAATACCAAAATACAAAAATACAAAAATACCAAAATACCAAAATACCAAAATACCAAAATACCAAAATACCAAAATACCAAAATACCAAAATACCAAAATACAAAAATACAAAAATACAAAAATACAAAAATACAAAAATACAAAAATACAAAAATACAAAAATACAAAAATACAAAAATACAAAAATACAAAAATACAAAAATACAAAAATACAAAAATACCAAAATACCAAAATACCAAAATACCAAAATACCAAAATACCAAAATACCAAAATACCAAAATACCAAAATACCAAAATACCAAAATACCAAAATACCAAAATACCAAAATACCAAAATACCAAAATACCAAAATACCAAAATACCAAAATACCAAAATACCAAAATACCAAAATACAAAAATACCAAAATACCAAAATACCAAAATACCAAAATACCAAAATACCAAAATACCAAAATACCAAAATACCAAAATACCAAAATACCAAAATACCAAAATACCAAAATACCAAAATACCAAAATACCAAAATACCAAAATACCAAAATACTAAAATACTAAAATACTAAAATACTAAAATACTAAAATACCAAAATACCAAAATACCAAAATACCAAAATACCAAAATACCAAAATACCAAAATACCAAAATACCAAAATACCAAAATACCAAAATACCAAAATACCAAAATACCAAAATACCAAAATACCAAAATACCAAAATACCAAAATACCAAAATACCAAAATACAAAAATACCAAAATACCAAAATACCAAAATACCAAAATACAAAAATACAAAAATACAAAAATACAAAAATACCAAAATACCAAAATAACAAAATACCAAAATACCAAAATACCAAAATACCAAAATACCAAAATACCAAAATACCAAAATACCAAAATACCAAAATACCAAAATACCAAAATACCAAAATACCAAAATACCAAAATACCGAAATACCAAAATACCAAAATACCAAAATACCAAAATACCAAAATACCAAAATACCAAAATACCAAAATACCAAAATAAAAAACTACAAAAATACAAAAAAAATCAAAATTAATTAAATTAAATTCAGCCACATTTAACTAAATTAAGCAAAATTTTATTAAATTGAGCTAATTTAAACTTAATTCAACTTAATTTTACTCATTTTAATCAAATTGAACTAAATTCTACCAATTTTTGCTAAACTTAATATATTTTAACTAAATTTTACTAAATTTAATTGAATTTACCTTAATTTAATTGAATTGACTTAAATTCTACCAAATTTGACTAAATTTTACTAAATATAACTTAATTTAACGATTTTTTTTCCGGTTGATTCTACCAATTTTAACTAAGTTTATCTTAATTCAACCCAATTTAACTTAATTCAACACAATTTAACCAAATTCAAATCAATTTTGCGATGTTTAATAAAATTTTATTAATATTAATAATTTATTAAATTGAATTCAACAGAATTAAACAAAAAATTACAAAGCTTAACTAAATTTGGCCAAACTCAACTAGTCAAATTTACTAAATTCAACTTAATTTTACCAAAATTAAGCTAAATTAAATATAACTTAATTTAATTTAAGTAAATTTAACTTAATTGAACTAAATTCTACTTAATTTTACTTAATTTAATTTAATTTAATTTGAGTTAATTGATAGTTAACTCTATTTTACTAATTGTATCTACATTAAGCCAAAATAAAGTAAATTTTACTAAATCAAAGTGAATTCAGCTTATTAAGCTTAATACAATTTTATTTAGTAACTTAACTAAATTAAGCTAAATTTTTCTAAAAATTAATAAATTTTACTAAATGATGCCTAATTTTATTTAATTTAACCAAATTTAACAGAATTTAACAATGAATTTAACTCATTTTGGCCAAATTAAACTTAATTTTACGAAATTTCGCTAAACTTGACATTTTTAAACTAAATTTAACTCAATTTAGCTAAATTTATTTTAATTTAAATTGATTTGCTTAAGTTCTGCCAAACTTAACTCAATCTTACTAAATATAATATAATTTAACTAGATTTGACTTTATTTTACTTGATTAGATTAATTTTAACTTAGTTTATTTCAATTTAAATAATTTAATAATTTAATTTAACAAAGATTATTAAAAATTATTAAACATAACTGAATTCAACAAAATAAAACATACATTTACTAAACTTCACCAAATTTAAGTTTCTAAATTCACCTAATTAAACTTAATTCAACTAAATTTAGGCAAATTTAAGTAATTTGAATAAATTCAGCCATATTTAACTTAATTATATTGATTTTAACAAAATTTAAATAAATTCAACAAATTTTACATAAATTTAACTTAATTTGGCAAAAATTTTCTAAATTTAGCCAAACTTAACTTAATTTAGTTAAATTTAACTAAATTTAACCACATTTATGCAAATTAAACATAATTTAGCTTCATTTAGCTTAATTTAACTTAATTTTACTAAATTTTACCTAGTTTTACAAAATTAAATTTAAGTCAACTTTATTGAAAATAATTCAACTTTTTATTTATTTTATTATTTTAACTAAAATAAATAAATTTTACTAAATTTAAATCAATTTAACTAAGTTCAACTAAATGTTACTAAATTCAACTAAATTAAACTAAATATAACTAAATGTATCTAAATATAATTCAATTTAACTAAATTGAACTTAATTTCATTAATTTTAACCTAATATAACTTAATTTTGCCAAAGTTAACTAAATTGAAATAAATTGAATTAAATTACGCTAAGTTTTACGAAACTTAATTAAATTTTACCTAATCTAACTAAATTTTACTTATTTTAACTAAATTAACTAAATTCAACTATATTTAATTAAATCTTACTTAATTCAATTGAATTTAACTAAATTTAGCTAAATGTTTTTAAATTTAACTAAATATAACTTAATTTAACAAAATTCAACAAAGTTTAACTAAATTGAAATAAATTAAGCAAAATATTACGGAACATAATTAAATTTTACTTAATCTAACTAATTTTCACTTATTTTGCCTAAATGTTACTAAATTCAACTATTTTTATTTAAATCTAACTAAATTTGACTAAATCTAACTAAATTTAACTTAATTTAACTAAATCTTAGTAAATCTAACTAAATGCAACTGAATTTAACTAAATTCAACTAAATTTTACTAAATTTTACTGAATTCAACAAAGTTTAACTAAATTTAAATAAATAAGGTGAAATTTTACGAAACATAATTAAATTTTACTTAATCTAATTCTAATCTAAATTTGACTTTTTTTTGACTAAATGTACCTAAATTCAACTTAATTTAATTAAATCTAACTAAACTTAACCAAACTTATCAAAATTAAATATATTTAATAAAATTTTACTACATTTAACTAAGTTTAACTAAATATAACTAACATTAACTATATATAACTCAATTTAACTTATTTTAACTAATTTTAACTTGATATAACTTAGTTTAGCCAAAGTTAACTAATTTGAAATAAATGAAACGAAATTTTTCGAAACCTTCTCAAATTTTATTGAATGTAACTAAATTTTACTTATTTTAACTAAATAAAACTAAATTCAACTAAATTTAAGAAAATCTTAATAAATTTAACTAAATTTTACTTTATTTAACTAAATTTAACTAAAGTTTACTGATTTTAACTGAATTTAATTAATTTTTACTAAGTTTATCTAAATTTGACTAAATCTAACTAAAATAAACTAAATTTGTCCAAATTACCAATAAAATCTATTTTAAGTCCTGTTAACATACTAACCCAACTTATATTTTGTTTAGCTAGTTAGGTAATTAGTTTAAGTTTTGTTGTTAATTCAAAAAAGAAATGAAATAAAAAAATAATCTGTCGTGTTTATTTGTCACCCTATTTTTTTTAATCGCCCTAACTTGAAATCCGAAGTAAACAGGAAGGAGAAACCCCCCGGTTTCCGGCACGTCGGTCCCCCGTTTATAGCCCCGTTATCGTGGTCAAAACGGGCCCAAAAGCGTGCCACAGACGGGCGTAACACAGCGGCCAAAATGCGTAACGCCCGCCTAAATGTTGCATTCTGGCACGCAATGGGCCACAACGAGGGGAAAAAGCGTGCTGAAAATCGGGCCCGCTTTCAGGCAAAACGTCCCCGCTTTCTGGCCGTTTTCCGCCCATTTTTCTATGTGGGTTGGAGTTCCACTCCCTTTCAATAACGGCATTTATCGCCGACACTTATCTTAATTGAAACGGCCGGTCAGTTACGCCATAACACAACAATAACAACAACACAACTAACGCATTCCTACACGGTGTCTAGCAAGTGTCCCGTCTACAACTAAACACGTTTCCAGAACTTTCTTGCTTGCGTCAAACGGCTTGACAGTTGCGGTTACGGCTTGTTTACCTTTCAAGATGCTGGAAGAAGCTCCGCTGCGGTTTGTTATTGTTGAGTTCCACACAAAGCCTTCTTTGATTGATGATCTCGCATGAAGCGGCACTTTCTCGAGCAGGACTGCTCGGTTGACCGCCCGGCATCTAATACAAGCCATAAATCAGCAATTAGAGTAATTGCGGTGTCGTGAGACGGTTGCGGCTGCGGCTTTTCTAGATTATTTAAATTCTGCGCCAAAACCAGACCACGCGGTCCGACTGAACAGTTGTTTACAGTTTGAATTTCCGTGTTAATCCAATAAGTCTGCAACCGGCTTCGCCGGCAAGTGTCAAGTGGTAGACAAGTTACCATGGCGACGCCTTGAGTAATTGTCACGGCCAACTGTGACACGCTGCGCTGGTTGCGATAATTCTACTTTTTCAAACTACCTCTGCATGTCGACGCCATTGACAGTGACAGAATATTTATTGCCCAGACACGCAAACCTTCCGTCCTTGGCGACGGTTTTCCCTTGAATTTCCGCTCTCAAGAGATCGCAGCAAACGGCGTCTTCAGCGACGTCGCACGCGCGTCGTCGTGCAACATCCGCCCGCAAGATGTCGCAATCGCACGCGGTGTCGCTTGGTGGCTTTTTCTTCAGCGCCTGCTTTGTTCTAATCCGTTGCGACGGCGTTGTTTACAAACATGCTCGAGTGGTGAATCATTTTCCCAGGGTGATGGTGAGTGACGGAGGATGATTGTAGGTTTGGGGAAATTGAGGTCACCGGTAACTATAGCGACGCTGTTTTGGAGGGGTAATCATATGTCTAGGTTATGTTACTGGGGATGATCGGGGAGGGTTTTAGCGGATGATTAGATCGGTGCAGCGTTTGTTTGTGAGTAAGGGTTAATCCCGGTTCCAGACAAAACAAAGCTTCTTTTAAGCTTGTACAAATTTACTAAGATTAAGATTGCTTTTTTGTTTTTTGTCGACTGTCAAATTAAGACTTATGAAAATGACGGAAAAACCTTTACGTCAAAGAAGAAGCTGATTTCATAAACATTTTAGCGAAGCTATAAACATTCCTTACTCTTGCCAATCTTCTTCCCATGTTTTTGTCTTTGTCGCATCTCGTTATACTAATTTGTTGTTTTCGGTCTGTTTCCCTCAAATGGAATTTTATGCATCGACTGGAAACGATAAGTTGTCAAACCGGTCGTCTTTTTGAACTCTTGTTTTGATAATTTTACAGAGTGACCTACGCTTTAGGTTCTAACCAGACTCACAATGTACTGTTGCAAAAAAAAGATCGAGCTCGAGCTGTCACAGCAAAATTGAGTAAGTGTGGTACATCACCCCGTGTCATGAAAATGTAAACAAAGACAAAAGTGTCAACAAAATGTTAAAATATCCAATGGCAGCTCTACAGGAAGGAACCGATGTTTTATCTTGAATGTTATTATTTTGATTACGATGAGATCTGTCAAATATAAAAAGATCCGTATAAGTCTTTCTGTCACCCTGATGACAAGTCAACATATTTCACAAAGGCTGTGACGGCATCGATTACAGCTCTTTGTTTTCATCAAGAAATATTCTAGCAGAGCTGGTTCTAACAGAATCCTGCTAGAACGGTGGAACATTTCAGCTAGAATGCAGTACGTACCACCTCTGTTAGAACTCTGCTAGGACGTCGTGACAGGGAACTAGCGGCTGTGACGACACTTTGTTGAAGATTTATTCAACTTTGAGTTAAATCACAGTTTTTTCACTGTGCCTAAAAACCCCTAAATGTTGCGGTAAAATGAGGTAGCGAATCGAAGATGGTTCGTAAATGAACAGTGCATCCTACTCATGTGTGTTGATATTTATATCCTGTATTTGATTTGCCCATCAGGTGAAAAAACTGGCAAATTCCTTGGTGGGTTAGATCCGAGATTACATCAATTGGATTTCGTTGAAACCAAATCTACTCAAAAATGAGTACGTGGCAAATGTTAGATTTGGGTAAATTTCACTGAATTTCGAATTCTGAGTTAAATTAACCCAAATTTGACATTCATCGTAAAACTCAGTCTAGAGTGAGCTCAGTTTTGTTGAAATCTGTATTGTTGTTCTTTTTCGCCGATTTTCTCCTGGCAACGCTGCGGCCTCCAGATCACAACAAACAACGCGCCGAGAGGGACACTAAAATTGCACACTTGATGGACGATGCATACAAATGGTGTAATTTTCCCTGAGCGCAATCTTCCTATCGGCAGGGTTGCCATTTTTCCCGCCAGCTGATATCTATTGTCAATCGCGCGGAATTCGCAATCGAGCTGGCGGGCGACAATGAATGTCATCCGCGTAGTTTACTAAATGCTCTAAAAGTTGGTGCTTGTAAGGCAAGCGTGAGCGCACTGTCAATATTGGCAAGACTCGGACCTGTGCAACTTCTGGGAGGGAGGTTTATTAAATTAATATTGCTGGTTGATTGAGGCGGGGAGGAGAGGGGCTTGCGGGGACGGATCGGTTTCAACAACTTGTAACAGTCATAATAAATAATCGATTGATATGGGCACGGTGAAGAAGCTTGCGCGGGGAAGATTCATGCGAATCGTTCGTGTCCGGGGCTTGGCGATTAGTGCGTAATAAGGATTCACCCTCGGGTACGGATGAGTTACGTGATGTAATTAATAGAGTTTTTAACGTGAGCTCGGCTTTGAGTATGAATTTAGAACTCGGTCGATCGTGCAGCAAAAGTTACTCAAACTCGAAAGGTTAGTAATTTGTTTTGATCGTGTAATCTGTCAAATGGCCCAAACTCAACTTAGTCTGTTTTGATCAAATTTTTATCAGAATTTAATTTTGGTTTGCAGGCTCAAATGGAAATGAGAGTTTAATTGCTTAACCCATTTTAATTAGTTTGTACGATCAAATGGTGATTTCATTCGAAGCATCGTTTTCCATGAGATAAGTCTCCCAAAAATTACAGATGCGAGAGAGAAAATCATATTTTCATTATACTTTGCTGTTGCGTAGCAGCCAATGAACTGATATGTTTTATTGTCATTCTGTGCGGAATACCGGATTTAAGCGGTAGAAATTTTTCTAGCTCAGTTCTGAAAATCATCCAAATCAAACATTTGCTTGGGTTTGGTTTTGACGAAATCTGAGTGATTTCCGTTGTGTGTGCAAGAAATGGGGATTGCTTTGATTTTGACAGCTATTTGTTTTCTTTGACTCGCTACACGCTAATTCTGATTCATCTGCTTAGCCAAGAAACGTTATGATGCAGACGTTGGCGTTTAAAACATTCAAGTACCCTTAAAATTTTAAGTGTTTCAAAATTTGAAAGCGTCCTGCTTCTACCACGATTTTGTCTAGCGATATTATTATACAAATATGCTTTTATAGGCATGATTGGCATTAAGTGGACTTGAAAAAACACAATGAATCCTATTATGTACGGCATTTTAAGGGAGAAGTCTGCTACTTTCTCAACGCCAGCCGGAATTCCCCAGAATCACAAGTTATCAACCCATAAAATTTTAAGTATTTCAACCACCTGCAAAAAACCTTGAACACGTGTTTGATCAACAACACCCGGTCAACAACAGCTGTCCAAACGAACTCAACAATCTGGCTTGTTTTTTTTTCTAGATTTTCGGGTCATTGGCAGCCCCATCATTGATTTGTTACCATGTCTGCAGAAGGGCCCATTAGGTTCGGCTCGACGCCAAACGGCTCCAGACTAGTGAGATGTTAATGAGTTGAAATTCTCCATGTGGCCACGTGTGTCATTTCGTCGATTTGCATAAAATTTAAGATGCCTGGCGAAATTGTGGCAAACACGATGGATTTTGTGTTTTTTTATGTTGTTAAGCCGGTGTTGACTAAGCTGTATCCTTTTGAATTAGAAGATGGTAATTTTTTCTTGAAAAAAAAAAGTTAACATTTACAACATTAGCTGACCGATCATTTGCTACACGATTGAAAACAATTACTCATTATAAGATCAAACGATGTGCTTTTGCTGCATGGGTTTGTTATACTGTCAACGTTTTGCTAATGTCATCAGTACACACTTACAGAAAGTCAACCTATTATAAGTTTTAACGTTTATTTTTAAGAGCACCTATCTAATTGAATTGTACTCCAAAAGAACCCCAATTAAGCGTCAATTTCATTCTTTACAGACCCTAAACAAGCGCAAAATCAATTTGTTACCCACAACAACAACATAAAGCAAACCCCACCGGTTAAACAATTAGCAAGCCCGCAATTGCCTAAAATTGAACCACACCGGAGTAAACGAGCGCTTAGTCACCGTGACAGTGCACATAGCTCGAACCCCGCCGTCGGGGAAAAAGGTAAACAAACAAAAAGTACGCAGTTTCAAGTACCGCGAAAATGACGCGTGCCGCAGTCAAAGCAAGCGCGCACCCGCACGTGATTGACACACACGGGACTTTCAGACTTTGGTGGGATCGTCTGGAACGTTCGATTAGCGGAAGTTTGGGATTTTTTTTCAGGGGGGATGGCACTTGTCGAAAGTTTGTTGACGTTTGAATGAACTGGCAGGAGTGTTTGAAGTTGGACGTTTTGTTTGCGATTGACAAACAGCGATTGAAGCGAAATCTGTAACTCTGGAAAGTCCGTCGGAAGATCTTTGTTGACACGGAAGATAAAAAAGTTACTTGAATACTTCAAATTGAAATAAACTGGGTTGAAGTTGAAAAGAATTGAGCAATTTCGAATCAGCGTGTTTCCTGTTAAACTAGCTCTACACTCTTATCTGCAATAAACCTATTTCAGTTAAATTTAATTCAATATTTTCTAATCATAATTTTACGCAAATTTGATTGATTAATTCTCACCGTGTATAACAAAAAAAGCATAATCTCACGCTAATGATGATTGCTGAAGACCGTGAGATGATGATCAGCTAAGCGGCAAGGTCCACCGAGCCGAAACATAGTGACACACGTGACGCATGGAAGCTGAATTTTGGCCCAGCTGGCTAATGGAACGTTCGATACTGGGATTTTGATGGCTTGCGGGACAATGTTTTGCTAATTCGGGGTAAATCTACTTTTTCAACACCCCAATTTTGGGTAATTTCTGAGTTATATTTCATGACTAAATTACTAACAATGTTATCAACATTCAACAACTGTGCATCTTTGACAGCCAACTTTGACAGTAGTCCACGCTAAAACCTTTTACCCACATTTTCACACCTTTTTACCCACTTACTTTTCGCGCCCGCGTTCCTCCTGGAAACAAAAGTCCAATTTGCAGGTTGTTGGATCCAGCGGCGCTGCCGTCAGCAAACAAATTTCCAGCGGAGAAATCAAAACTTGACTCGCTGACGTGATTCGCGCATGGCTGTCAACTTTTTGTCCACATGTTCTCCGAGGGGGAGGGGAATAAATTGAACTTTGATCGCTGATGGGCCAAAGTGCCCAATTTTGACGGTTAACTAACTTCTCTTTCTCTTTTTTTTTGCAGCCTACCAGATGGACCTGGTAAACAAAGTCTACGGAGGATGGCGGTACCTGATGGACGACCTGTCCGATCCCCGGACGAACGAGTGGCCCCTGATGAGTTCCCCCTTTCCCACCATCGCCATCAGCTTGACGTACGCGTACTGTGTAAAGGTAGGCTGGCAGCACTGCTGCGCCCGCTGACAGCTAGTGGAAGCTGTCATTTGTACACGCTGAAATCACATGAATCAGAGTTTGTTTACATGATAAATCATCGCTCTTGGTGGCAAACAAATTACCCTTTTCAAGATCAAATTGACGAAACAAGATTCTAGTAGGAAGCTGTAATTGCATTCTTGCAGTCAGTACGTGGGGAGGGGAAATCCATCCTTGATTTGCTCACCTGCTAAGAACTATAAAACTGCAGGGCAACGACTCGCAGTGCAGTTCTGGTCAGACCACACACAACAAAGAGGGTCCCGTGCAACCAAGGTCGAGTGAAAGGCTCAGCATTCCTAGGGCACTTTGTGCCGTCGTCGCGATGCAATTGCACCGGACTTATGTTGGCGTCGAGTTCAATGCCAATGACAGGTCTGCTGCAGGGGAGGAGGTTTTGCTCACTTTTTAGGGAAGCGGGTAGAACCTGACCAATCAGGAAGCGTAATACAACTTGGAGTGGGTTCTCTCGAAGTAATGTTCTTTGTCCGGCGAGCCTCCTCTTACAAGTTTTGCAGGCAAAGAGTTGGCAGCGATAGTTGAACTGAAAACTTGTGCCATTTAAAATTATTACATAACCTTCAAAGACGTTAGTTATTTGAAGGTGGTTCTGACTAACACCTCAGCAGCGTGCACTTGACAGCTACATCAATACACGATGAATGACAATGACCCAATGTTCGATAAAATTTGGATTAAATTCCAAATTAACTTGTCTGCTGTAATAAAGTGTTAATTCCGTGTCGAATCTTTGTGAGTCATCGTTCGATTAGCTCTCGGATGGTATGCTAATGAATTCTGGAAGCAATAATTTCCCTTGGATCCTAACGCCGTCCAACACCGGCGTAGAAGGCTTTTTTAATTAGTTTCGCGAATATTCACGTGCTAATTGAACTTGAATTCTAATCAAACTCAAACGCGAAGCGTTGAAATTTATCGCTTAAAAATAATTCATCAATCATTCCAAGGCGGAACTTCGATCTGTCAAAATGGACAAATTTATAGGCCAGTGCAGCCATGTTATTGGCCGTAAATAACCCTGGGCCCGTAAAACCTATCTGAATATCAAGCAGAAATGGTAAACAACAACCTTTAGTAACAATCCGGTAACTGAAACCCAATAAACTCCGTCACTTTATGGTCGAGCGCGCTCTTGCCCGACTATTTAGGAAAACCCCAAATCATTTCCCCTCAGGGCATTCACGCTTTTCTTCCATCTCCTTGGCCAAGGTTGAGCGTTGCCAAATCCAATTTCCACCTGACGCGGTTTCATTAGTCTCGGTTCCTAGCCGGCGCGTGTTTGACTTTGACCTTCAAAGTGCGAGCCATTAAAAATTGGGCGTTTAATGACGTTTTAAAACGAAATTGGACTGCAGCTCTTGGGGGCATTGCAAATTTGGAACTAATTAGAAGGGAAAAAAGCAGTAAAACAACTACAAATTGAAAAAAAAATAAGTTAAGAGAAAATTTGTAAAAAGATACCCATCCTAATTAAAGTGACTAAAATTAATTCAGAGTGTAAATAAACGTCACTAACATAAAGCTTTCTAGGCACATTAAAAAAATATAATTTAACTCAAAAATGACGAACTCCTCGTCACAGTGTCCAGATGCAAACAATGTTCGAGCTCAAGCTGTCCCGGTGAAATATGCTGGCTGACATATCGGGCGGTCAGAAAAAAAATATTATTCGAGTGTTGTAATTCAAAACTAGAGCCTTGACTAGAACCGTGTTGTTGAATGGATTTTGGTAGATCCATGGTAAATTTCTTGGAATAATTCGTTGGCATCGAACTGTCAAAAATCTACCAAATCATCTACCGCATTGAGCACACAAACACACTGTGGTAAAAAAAAGTATTTACCAATTTTTGACAGTTTTTTTTTACAATCCACGAGGTGCCACAGAAATTGGTTTGTTTACACCAGATATGAGCTTTCTCTCTCTCGCGAAAGTTATTTATCATGTGACTTATAGCTTATTTTCATGCATTATCGTACGATGTCAGCCAACACATTTCGCAGGGTCAGTGACAGCTCTTTATAGAGCTTTATGATGTTTCGCGTACGCACACTAGCGCACCATTTGGTTTTGCTGGCTGACAAAATTTAACCTCACTTTATTTTCGTGTGCGTACACGCAATACATACAC